>NC_052340.1:30676490-30756490 GCF_016432855.1 Salvelinus namaycush | reverse complement strand
ACACATAAACCACTGCAGCATAAATACTGGAGGCTGAGACAGGAGGGGTCAGGAGACACTGTGGCCCCATCCGACGGTACCCCCGGACAGGGCCAAACAGGCAGGATATAACCACACCCATTTTGCCAAAGCAAAGCCCCCATACCACTAGAGGGATATCTTAAACCACCAACCTACCATCCTGAGACAAGGCCGAGTATACCCCATGAAGATCTCCGCCACGGCACAACCCAAGGGGGGGGCTCCAACCCGGACAGGAAGATCCAGTCAGTGACACAACCCACTCAAGTGACGCACCCCTCCGAGGGACGGCATGGAAGAGCACCAGTAAGCCAGTGACTCAGCCCCTATAATAGGGTTAGAGGCAGAGAATCCCAGTGGAAAGAGGGGAACCGGCCAGGCAGAGACAGCAAGGGCAGTTCGTTGATCCGGTGCCTTTCCGTTCACCTTCACACTCCTGGGTCAGACTACACTCAATCATAAGACCTACTGAAGAGATGAGTCTTCAATAAAGACTTAACCTGTCTAGGAACGGGGTTCTGCTGGACAGGTTAACCAACCAAGTTGTTCCACCTCCCACATATGCGATGACATCACCTGGTTTAAACATCTCTAGAGACTATATCTCTCTCTTCATTACTCAATGCCTAGGTTTACCTCCAATGTACTCTCTTCCTACTATACCTTTGTCTGTACATTATGCCTTGAATCTATGCTATCGTGCCCAGAAACCTGCTCCCTTTACTCTCTGTTCCGAACGTGCTAGACGGACAGTTCTTATAGCCTTTCGCCGTACCCTTATCCTATTCCTACTCTGTTCCTCTGGTGATGTAGAGGTTAATCCAGGACCTGCAGTGCCTAGCTCCACTCCTACTCCCCAGGTGCTCTCATTTGTTGACTTTTGTAACCGTAAAAGCCTTGGTTTCATGCATGTTAACAACCTCCCTAAGTTTGCTTTATTCACTGCTTTAGCACATTCTGCCAACCCGGATGTCTTAGCCGTGTCTGAATCCTGGCTTAGGAAAACCCTGAAATTTCCATCCCCATCTATAACATTTTCCGCCAAGATAAAACTGCCAAAGGGGGAGGTGTTGCAATCTACTGCAGAGATAGCCTGCAGAGTTCTGTCTTACTATCCAGGTCTGTACCAAAACAATACGAGCTTCTATTTCTAAAAATCCACCTTTCCAGAAACAAGTCTCTCACCGTTGCCACTTGCTATAGACCACCCTCTTCCCCCAGCTGTGCCCTGGACACCATATGTGAATTGATTGCCCCCCATTATCTTATGAGCTTGTGCTGCTAGGTGACCTAAACTCGGACATGCTTAACACCCCGGCCATCCTACAATCTAAGCTTGATGCCCTCAATCTCGCACAAATGATCAATGAACCTACCAGGTACAACTCCAAATCCTTAAACACGGGCACCCTCATAGATATCATCCTAACTAACTTGCCCTCCAAATACACCTCTGCTGTTTTCAACCAATATCTCAGCGATCACTGCCTCATTGCCTGCATCCGTAATGGGTCTGCGGTCAAACGACCACCCCTCATCACTGTCAAACGCTGCCTAAAACACTTCTGCGAACAGGCCTTTCTAATTGACCTGGCCGGGGTATCCTGGAATGACATTGACCTCATCCCGTCAGTAGAGGATGCCTGGTTATTCTTTAAAATTGCCTTCCTCTCCATCTTAACCTGTCCGCTAGCGGAACCCCTCGCCAACAGCCAATGAAATTGCAGGGCGCCAAATTCAATCAACAGAAATCTCATAATTCAAATTTCTCAAACATACAAGTATTAGACACCAAATTAAAGCTACACTACTCGTTAATCCAACCACAGTGTCCAATTTCAAAAAGGCTTTTCGGCGAAAGCAGAACATATCATTATGTTAGGTCAGCAACTAGTCACAGAAAGCATACAGTGATTTTCCAACCAAGAGAGGAGTCACAAAAAGCAGAAATAGAGATAAAATTAATCACTAACCTTTGATGATCTTCATCAGATGACACTCCCGGGACAACAAGTTACACAATACATGTATGTTTTATTCGATCAAGTTCATATTTATATCCAAAAATCTGAGTTTAGGCGGGACGCTACTGTCTCACTTGGCCAAAAGCCAGAGAAAATGCAGAGCGCCATATTCAAATAAATTACTATAAAGATCAAACTTTCATTAACTTCTACTTGCACACAATCCCGGATCCGGGAGCAGCCCCATCAGTAAAAAAGCTGACTAGCATAGCCTAGCATAGCGTCACAAGTAAATACTAGCATCTAAATATCATTAAATCACAAGTCCAAGACACCAGATGAAAGATACACATCTTGTGAATCCAGACATCATTTCTGATTTTTAAAATGTTTTACAGGGAAGACACAATATGTAAATCTATTAGCTAACCACGATAGCAAAAGACACAACTTTTTTTACTCCACCATTTTTTTCCTGCATAGGTAGCTATCACAATTTCGACCAAATAAAGATATAAATAGCCACTAACCAAGAAACAACTTCATCAGATGACAGTCTGATAACATATTTATTGTATAGCATATGTTTTGTTAGAAAAATGTGCATATTTCAGGTATAAATCATAGTTTTACATTGCAGGCACCATCACAACTCTCACCAAAGCAACTAGAATAACTACAGAGAGCAACGTGAATTACCTAAATACTCATCATAAAACATTTATGAAAAATACACAGCGTACAGCAAATGAAAGACAAAGATCTTGTGAATCCAGCCAATATTTCAGATTTTCTAAGTGTTTTACAGCGAAAACACAATATAGCATTATATTAGCTTACTACAATAGCCAACCACACAACAGCATTGATTCAGGCCAACAATAGCGATAACGTATAAACCAGCAAAAGATATTAATTTTTTCACTAACCTTCTCAAACTTCTTCAGATGACAGTCCTATAACATCATATTACACAATACATATAGAGTTTGTTCGAAAATGTGCATATTTAGCGGCACAAATCGTGGTTATACAATGAGAATAGTAGCCAAGCTGCCAACAATATGTCGGGAGAAATCTTGGGAGAGGCACCTATTCTAATCAGTAACTAATCATAAACTTGACTAAAAAATACAGGTTGGACAGCAAATGAAAGATACATTAGTTCTTAACCTTTCTGACTCCAGCGTTCCGCCAGCGGAACTCCTCCCACATTCCACTGAAAAGGCAGAGCGCGAAATTCAAAATATATTTTTTAGAAATATTTAACTTTCACACATTAACAAGTCCAATACAGCAAATGAAAGGTACACATCTTGTGAATCCAGCCAACATGTCCGATTTTTAAAATGTTTTACAGCGAAAACAGCACGTATATTTATGTTAGCTCACCACCAAATACAAAAAAGGACAGACATTTTTCACAGCACAGGTAGCATGCACAAAGCCAACCTAACTAACCAAGAACCAACCAAACTAACCAAGAAACAACTTCATCAGATGACAGTCTTATAACATGTTACACAATAAATCTATGTTTTGTTCGAAAAATGTGCATATTTGAGGTATAAATCAGTTTTACATTGCAGCTACCATCACAGCTACCGTCAAAAATAGCACCGAAGCAGCCAGAGTAATTATAGAGACCAACGTGGAATACCTAAATACTCATCATAAAACATTTCTGAAAAATGCATCGTGTACAGCAAATGAAAGACAAGCATCTTGTGAATCCAGCCAATATTTCAGATTTTTTAAGTGTCTTACAGCGAAAACACAATATAGCATTATATTAGCTTACTACAATAGACTACCACACTACCGCATTCATTCATCAAGGCACGTTAGCGATAGCAATAGGCACGTTAGCGTTAGCGAATAAACCAGCAAAATATATTAATTTTCACTAACCTTCATAAACCTTCCTCAGATGACAGTCCTATAACATCAGGTTATACATACACTTATGTTTTGTTCGAAAATGTGCATATTTAGAGCTGAAATCAGTGGTTATCCATTATGCTAACGTAGCTTATTTTTCCCAGAATGTGCGGATATTTCTATTAGATTCTCACCTATTCTGACCAAATAGCTATTCATAAACATTACAAAAAAATACATGTTGTATAGGAAATGATAGATCCACTAGTTCTTAATGCAATCGCAGCGTTAGAATTCTAAAAATATCTTCATTACGACATAAGGCTTATGTTATAGCGAGAGAGTGGCCAAAACCTGGGCGCAAAACTACTAGTACACAGTTCGACAGATATATGAAATAGCATCATAAAATGTTTCTTACTTTTGGTGATCTTCCATCAGAATGTTGGACAAGGGGTCCTTTGTCCAGAACAGTCGTTGTTTGGATTTAGAACATCGTTTTTCCCTCTTGAATTAGCAAGCACACTGGCCAAGTGGCGCGAAGCTCTCCATTCTGAACAAAGGGCACACAACGCAACACGCCTAACGTCCCGAATAAATTTCAAAAATCTAATAAAACTATATTGAAAAAACATACTTTACGATGATATTGTCACATGTATCAAATAAAATCAAAGCCGGAGATAGTAGTCGCCTGTAACGACAGCTTTTCAAAAGGCAATCCCACTGTCCTCTTCGCGCCTTCCTGAAAACATGAAATCGGTGACACGTCATTCCAAGAGGACGTATTCCATCTCAGACCAAGATAATCACCTCATTTCTTCTCTCACTGCATCTTGACATCCAGGGGAAGGTGTATGACGTGCATGTATACTAATAGGTATCATGCCCTTTTATAGGCAGGATTTAGAAGAGAGCCTCGATTTCAGACTTTCCACTTCCTGGTCAGGAAGTTTGTGCCAAATGAGTTCTGTTTCACTCACAGATATAATTCAAACGGTTTTAGAAACTAGAGAGTGTTTTCTATCCAATAGTAATAATAATATGCATATTGTACGAGCAAGAATTGAGTACGAGGCCGTTTAAATTGGGCACGTTTTTTCCCCCAAAGTGACAACAGCGCCCTCTGTCCTCATCAGGTTAATGCAATCGCTGTGTTAGATTTTTAAAATTAACGTTACTACGACATACAGCGTGCGTTAAAGCGAGACCGCACCGAAATTAATGGCGGAATATGCATTTTACATTTTTCAACAGAACAACGAATTAACATCATAAATAGTTCTTACTTTTTGATGAACTCCCATCAGAATCTTGGGCAAGTTGTCCTTTGTCCAAAATAATCGTTGCTCGGTTGTAGAATGTAGTCTTCAACGTTGGAATTAGCAGTAAACATTAGCCATGTGGCAAAGACGTGTCCAACTCACTATAACGCAGCACTAATAAATATCCGAAAATCGCAATATACTGATACAAACTGATATAACTCGGTTTAAAATAACAACATTATGATGTCTTTAACCTCTAATTCCTCCCAAACCCGGATCCGGGAGCACCCCCATCAGTAAAAAAGCTGACTAGCATAGCCTAGCATAGCGTCACAAGTAAATACTAGCATCTAAATATCATTAAATCACAAGTCCAAGACACCAGATGAAAGATACACATCTTGTGAATCCAGACATCATTTCTGATTTTTAAAATGTTTTACAGGGAAGACACAATATGTAAATCTATTAGCTAACCACGTTAGCAAAAGACACCACTTTTTTTACTCCACCAGTTTTTTACTCCATCAGTAGCTTTCACAAATTCGACCAAATAAAGATATAAATAGCCACTAACCAAGAAACAACTTCATCAGATGACAGTCTGATAACATATTTATTGTATAGCATATGTTTTGTTAGAAAAATGTGCATATTTCAGGTATAAATCATAGTTTACTGTCACGAATCCCGCTTCCTGAGTCTGTTTTTGCCTGTGTTCTGTCCTGGAGTGTTTTTTCCGGTGTCCTGGAACGCACCCTGTCTGGTTGCCAGGCGACGTAGCTAGTTGGAAGATCTCTGAGTACCCGCACCTGTTTCCCATCAGCTATCTGCACACCTGGTCCTGATCATCACCCCTCCACTTCATAAGCGCTGACCTGACATCCATTCACTGCCGGATCGTTAGCCATGAACAGTATGTTGTGCCAGCGTATCAGCCTCCAGTTTGATAGAGATGTTTTGTAGTTTTGTACGTCTTTCTTGCCTTGAACTCACCTCCGTTTGTTCTGTCTACAGTCATTCATCCGGAACACTCACCCCATCCCTGCCTGGTCGTCGGTGGCTTCTGTTACTCCCTTGGATCTGCCTATTCACTCCCATCAACTCACCTCCACTGCCCGCTCCACCACCTGGATCTTTCTACCGCTACGTTTAAACTTGTAAATAAATACTCACCTTCGTCCTACTCTCCTTGTCCTAGTCTGCTTCTGGGTTCAATTGTAGAAGAAGCGTGACAGAACGATCCGGCCAAACATGAACCCAGCGGACCTGGACTCCGTTTGCCATGCCATTACCAATCAGGAGAAGATATTGGGACAACACAGTACGGCGCTACAGGAGTTAGCGTTTTCGGTTCAGAACTTCTCTGCTAGTCTGACGAGTATCCAGGCTCTGCTCAGTTTGCCGGCGGATCATCCACCACCTGCTTCACCCCTCTCACCTGCCGCTCCTGGAGCTGTTTCCTTCCGTGAGCCCAATGTTCCGACGCCTGATAAATACGAAGGGGATTTGGGAGGATGCCGTTCATTTCTTATGCAGTGTGGTTTAGTTTTTGATCTGCAGCCCTACTCTTACGCCACAGATAAGGCTAGGATAGCTTTTGTTATTGAACTGCTGCGTGGTAGAGCTCTGGAATGGGCTTCAGCTGTTTGGGAACAACAGGACACCTGCATGGCGTCATACCAGGAGTTCACGGCAGAGATGAGAAAGCTTTTTGACCATCCAGTCCGAGGTAAGGACGCAGATAAGCGTTTGTTCTCTCTTCGCCAAGGAGCTCGTTGCGTGGCAGACTTTGTGATTGAGTTCCGGACATTGGCTGTGGAGAGTGGGTGGAATGAGGAGTCACTACAAGCGGCTTTTTACCAGGGGTTGTCGGAGCAACTCAAGGAGGAGCTGATCTCCTATCCAGAGCCTAGTGACCTGGACAGTTTGGTCACATTATCTATTCGGGTGGATAATAGAGTCCGAGAGAGAAGGAGGGAGCAGCAGTGGGGTCCGTCCAATCAATCAGCTACTCGGTTACCATTCGGGTCAGGAGGTGGACCGGAACGTGTGGATCATTATTCTCCACACGGGATTAGTGGAGGTGTCTTGCCGCCAGATCCTGAACCCATGCAAGTGGGGCGGTACCGGTTAACTAAGGATGAGCGCCAACGTAGACGTGAGACCAACAGCTGCCTCTACTGTGGTAGCTCGGGACATTACATCTCCGCTTGTCCTCAGCGTCCGTTAACTTCTTGTCAATAGGGGGAGCTGTTAGCACTATGTTTTCTTGACGTTCCCAAATTAAACTGCCTCCTACTCAATTCTTGCTCGTACAATATGCATATTATTATTACTATTGGATAGAAAACACTCTCTAGTTTCTAAAACCGTTTGAATTATGTCTGTGCGTGAAACAGAACTGAACTTAGAGCAATTTCCCTATGTGGAGTTGAGAATGCAGAATTTTCCAACCTGTTCTCAGACCTGTGTATAACTCTGCCTGTCTTCTATTGGTTGAGATGCACTGCATACGCCTTCCCCTGGGTGTCAGCGAATAGAGGGCCTTGAAATGGAGTCTCTAGGCAGATCCGAAAGTCTATAAATTGATTGGAATCAGTGTCCCCCCTTTTGAATCTTCGCTCTGACGCAGGGAGGATCTTGGCATGTCGTTTTAGAAGCTCTTGTTTTAGCTCCTAGATATATCCGGCTCTGTTTTTATTCGATATAGGCTTTAAAGACATCATAATCTTGTTATTTTAAACCGAGTTATATCAGTTTGTCAGTATATTGCGATTTTCGGGTATTTCATTTTCTGGCGTTGTAGGAAGTTGGGTATCTCTCTCTCGCATGCTATTGTTTACTGCTAATTGCAACGTGGAAGATGACTTTCTCCAACCCAGCAACGATTCTTTTGGACAAAGGACACCTATCCCAAGATTCTGATGAGAGGTCATCAAAAAGTAAGAACTATTTATGCTGATAATTCATTGTTCTGTTGAAAAAAGTCAAATGCATAAGACGCCATTACTTGCAGTGTAGCCTTGCTTTATCGCACGCTGTATTGCGCAGTGACGTTAATTTTAAAAATGTAATTCAGCGATTGCATTAAGAACTAATTTGTCTTTCAATTGCTGTCCAACCTGTTTTTTTAGTCAAGTTTATGAATAGTTTTCGATAAGAATAGGTGCCTTTCCAAGATGGCGCCGGACAGATTGCTTGAGGATTTGGACACTATTCTCATTGTATAAGCACGATTTGTGCCGCTAAATATGCACATTTTCGAACAAACTCTATATGCATTGTGTAATATGATGTTACAGGACTGTCATCTGAAGAATTCTGAGAAGGTTAGTGAAAAAATTAATATATTTTGGTGGTTTCTACGTTATCGCTATTTTTGCCTTGAATCAATGCTGGTGTGATGTTTGCTATTGTGGTAAGCTAATATAACGCTATATTGTGTTTTCGCTGTAAAACACTTAGAAAATCTGAAATATTGTCTGGATTCACAAGATCTGTGTCTTTCAATTGCTGTACGCTGTGTATTTTTAAGAAATGTTTTATGATGAGTAATTAGGTAATACACGTTGCTCTCTGTAGTTATTCTAGTCGCTTTGGTGGGAGTTGTGATGGTGGCTGCAATGGTAAACTATGATTTATACCTGAAATATGCACATTTTTCTAACAAAACATATGCTATACAATAAATATGTTATCAGACTGTCATCTGATGAAGTTGTTTCTTGGTTAGTGGCTATTTATATCTTTATTTGGTCGAATTTGTGATAGCTACTGATGGAGTAAAAAAAGTGGTGTCTTTTGCTAACGTGGTTAGCTAATAGATTTACATATTGTGTCTTCCCTGTAAAACATTTTAAAAATCGGACATGTTGGCTGGATTCACAAGATGTGTACCTTTCATATGCTGTATTGGACTTGTTAATGTGTGAAAGTTAAATATTTAAAAAAAATAAAAAAATATCTTTTGAATTTCGCGCCCTGCACTTTGAGCTGGCTGTTGTCATAAGTGTACCGGTGTCGGGCTGCAGCCATAAGAAGTTAAACTGCCCGGCTCGCTAAGTGTGGGAGGACTTATAGCGAGCCAGTTTCAACCTTCCAAGAACCCTGTCAGACCCCGTTTTCCTGCGACCCTCATGAATAAGAATCAGAGTTTAGCGATGAACGCTTTTATCGATTCAGGTGCCGATGGCAGCTTTATTGATGCCGACTTGGTGGAACAGCTGGGGCTTTCCAAGGAACAATTACCGGAAGCCATTGAAGCAACCACTCTGAACGGCAGTAGTTTGGCACGGATCACTATGAGGACTGAACCGGTTAAGATGTTGTTGTCGGGGAATCATTCAGAGGTTATTTCTTTTTTCATTTTGCCTTCGCCCCATGTTCCTCTGGTTCTTGGTTACCCCTGGCTGAGAACACAATCCCTCGTCTGATTGGGTGACGGGTAAGGTAACTAGTTGGAGCATTGAGTGTCATGCTAACTGCCTTAGAACAGCATGAGAACAGGCAGTCCTCAGTCAGGTCAGTGAGTCTGCTCCCCCTGATTTGTCCCTGGTTCCAGAAACCTATCACGATTTGGGTGAAGTGTTCAGTAAGCAGAAGGCTCTGTCACTTCCTCCCCACCGACCTGGGTCGAAGAACGGCAAGGCGGACGCCTTGTCCCAGATGTTCTCCAAGACGGAGGAGAGTGGGGTCAAGACTGAGACGATTCTTCCCCAGAACTTTGTCGTGGGAGCCGTTACATGGAGGATTGAGGAGGATGTGATGGCGGCCCTTCGGACGCAGCCCGGCCCCGGTAACGGTCCACCCGGTCGGTTGTTCGTGCCTGAGTCGGTCCGTCCTGCTGTCCTTCAGTGGTTCCACGCCAGCAAGATAGCTTGTCACCCTGGCGTTGCTCGGACTATGGCGCTACTGCGCAGACGATTTTGGTGGCCTGCCATGGGAAAAGATACCCGGAGGTTTGTTGCCGCTTGTCCTGTTTGTGCGCAGAATAAGAGTACCAATCGGCCCAGCTCTGGGCTTCTTCACCCCCTACCCATTCCCCGGCGACCTTGGTCGCATCTGGCTCTGGAATTGGTCACGGGGTTGCCTCCTTCTCCTCGTCCTCCTCCTCGTCCTCCTCCTCGGATGATCGGAGGTGGTCCTGCCTACACGGTGCGCCGCATCATGGACTCCAGACGGCGGGGTCGAGGATTCCAGTATCTCGTGGATTGGGAAGGATATGGTCCTGAGGAGAGGAGTTGGATTCCTCGGCGTCAGATCGTTGATGCTGACCTGCTTCGTGACTTCTACCGCCTCCACCCTGGTGCTCCGGGTAATACGCCCGGTGGCGTTCGTCGGAGGGGGGGTACTGTCACGAATCCCGCTTCCTGAGTCTGTTTTTGCCTGTGTTCTGTCCTGGAGTGTTTTTTCCGGTGTCCTGGAACGCACCCTGTCTGGTTGCCGGGCGACGTAGCTAGTTGGAAGATCTCTGAGTACCCGCACCTGTTTCCCATCAGCTATCTGCACACCTGGTCCTGATCATCACCCCTCCACTTCATAAGCGCTGACCTGACATCCATTCACTGCCGGATCGTTAGCCATGAACAGTATGTTGTGCCAGCGTATCAGCCTCCAGTTTGATAGAGATGTTTTGTACGTCTTTCTTGCCTTGAACTTACCTCCGTTTGTTCTGTCTACAGTCATTCATCCGGAACACTCACCCCATCCCTGCCTGGTCGTCGGTGGCTTCTGTTACTCCCTTGGATCTGCCTATTCACTCCCATCAACTCACCTCCACTGCCCGCTCCACCACCTGGATCTTTCTACCGCTACGTTTAAACTTGTAAATAAATACTCACCTTCGTCCTACTCTCCTTGTCCTAGTCTGCTTCTGGGTTCAATTGTAGAAGAAGCGTGACAGTTTACCATTGCAGCCACCATCACAACTCTCACCAAAGCGACTAGAATAACTACAGAGAGCAACGTGTATTACCTAATTACTCATCATAAAACATTTCTGAAAAATACATAGTGTACAGCAAATGAAAGACAAGCATCTTGTGAATCCAGCAAATATTTCCGATTTATCAAGTGTTTTACAGCGAAAACACAATATAGCGTTATATTAGCTTACCACAATAGCCAGAAACACAAGCCATTTCCCAGCAGTAAAAGTTAGCGATCGTGACACACCAGCAAATGATATATAATTTTTGACTAACCTTGATAAGGTTCATCAGATGACAGTCCTATAACATCAGGTTATACATACACTTATGTTTTGTTCAAAAATGTGCATATTTAGAGCTGAAATCAGTGGTTATCCATTGTGCTAACGTAGCTATTTTGTCCCACAACGTCCAGATTTTTTTCTGACACTTTTTCTGACACACATATTCTGACCAAATAGCTATTCATAAACATAACTAAAAAATACATGTTGTATAGGAAATGATAGATACACTAGTTCTTAATGCAATCGCCCTGTTAGAATTCTAAAAATAACTTCATTACCACATAAGGCTTACGTTATGTCGACCGAGTGCCCAAAACCTGGGCGCAAAACTTATAGTACACAGTTCGACAGATATATGAAATAACATCATAAAATGGGTCCTACTTTTGCTGATCTTCCATCAGAATGTTGTACAAGGTGTCCTTTGTCAAGAACAATCGTTGTTTGGATTTAGAACGTCCATTTTCCCTCTTGAATTAGCAAGCGCACTAGCCAAGTGGCGCGAAGCTCTCCTTTCTGAACAAAGGCACACAACGCAGCACGCCTAACGTCCCGAATAAATTTCAAAAATCTAATAAAACTATATTGAAAAAACATACTTTACGATGATATTGTCACATGTATCAAATAAAATCAAAGCCGGAGATAGTAGTCGCCTATAACGACAGCTATTCAGAAGGCAAATCCAGGTCCAACTTCGCGCCTTCAAGAAAACATGAAATGGGTGACACGTCATTCCAAGAGGACGTATTCCATCTCAGACCAAGATAAACACTCCATTTCTTCTCTCACTGCATCTTGACATCCAGGGGAAGGTGTATGACGTGCATGTATACTAATAGGTATCATGCCCATTTATAGGCAGGACCCAGAAGAGAGCATTGATTTCAGATTTTCCACTTCCTGGTCAGGAAGTTTGTGCCAAATGAGTTCTGTTTTACTCACAGATATAATTCAAACGGTTTTAGAAACTAGAGAGTGTTTTCTATCCAATAGTAATAATAATATGCATATTGTACGAGCAAGAATTGAGTACGAGGCCGTTTAAATTGGGCACGTTTTTCCCCCAAAGTGACAACAGCGCCCTCTGTCCTCATCAGGTTAACACCTATATCGAATAAAAACAGAGCCGGATATATCTAAGGGCTATAACGGGAGCTATCTAATACGACTTCCAGAGGTCCTTTTTGCGTCATGGCGAAGAGGAGAAAGAGGGTACACCACGTTGCCAGCCTATTTATAGGCCTTCAGATCTGCCTAGCGACTCCATTTCAATTCTCACTATTCGCTGACATCCAGGGGAAGGCGTATGCAGTGCATCTCAACCAATAGAAGACAGGCAAATTAATAAACCGACCTCAGAACAGCTTGCAGAATTCAGCATTCTCACATCCTCATAGGAAAATTGCTCTAACTCGAGTTCTGTTTTACTCACAGATATAATTCAAACGGTTTTAGAAACTAGAGAGTGTTTTCTATCCAATAGTAATAATAATATGCATATTGTACGTGCAAGAATTGAGTACGAGGCAGTTTAATTTGGGAACAAAATTATTACAAAGTGCAAACAGCACCCCCTATTGAGAAAAGGTTAAATCACACATGAAAGATACAAATTAAAGCTACACTGGTTGTGAATCCAGCCAACATGTCAGAATTCAAATAGGTTTTTCGGCGAAGGGCAAACAATGCTATTATCTGAGTTAGCACCATTGTAAACAAAGAGAGAGAAGCATATTTCAACCCTGCAGGTGTGACACAAAATGCAGAAATAAAAATATAATTCATACCTTACCTTTGAGGAGCTTCTGTTGTTGGCACTCCAATATGTCCCATAAACATCACAAATGGTCCTTTTGTTCGATTAATTCCGTCGATATATATCCAAAATGTCCATTTATTTGGCGCGTTTGATCCAGAAAAACACCGGTTCCAACTCGTGAAACATGACTACAAAATATCTCAAAAGTTACCTGTAAACTTTGCCAAAACATTTCAAACTACTTTTGTAATACAACTTTCGGTATTTTTTTATGTAAATAATCGATAAAATTGAAGACGGGATGATCTGTGTTCAATACAGAATTAAAACAATCTGTAGCTAGCTTTCTGGTCATGCGCCTCTAACAAACAGTACACAACAAGTGATCCTGATTCAAAATGGCCATACTTCTTCATTACACAAAGGAAAAACCCTCAACCAATTTCTAAAGACTGTTGACATCCAGTGGAAGCGGTAGGAACTGCAAGAAGGTCAATTAGAAATCTGTATTCCCAATGAAAATCCATTGAAAAGAGAGTGACCTCAACAACAAAAAATCTGAATGGTTTGTCCTCAGGGTTTCGCCTGCTAAATAAGTCCTGTTATACTCACAGACATGATTCAAACAGTTTTAGAAACGTCAGAGTGTTTTCTATCCAAATCTACTACCAATATGCATATCTTATCTTCTGGGGATGAGTAGCTGGCAGTTGAATTTGGGTATGCTTTTCATCCAAATGTGAAAATGCTGCCCCCTATCCTAGAGAAGTTAACTAACCTCCAGATGATCTTCAATGTCATACAACTCTCCTTCCGTGGCCTCCAACTGCTCTTAAATGCAAGTAAAACTAAATGCATGCTCTTCAACCGATCACTGCCCGCACCTGCCCGCCCATCCAGCATCACTACTCTGGACGGTTCTGACTCAGAATATGTGGACAACTACAAATACCTAGATGTCTGGTTAGACTGTAAATTCTCCTTCCAGACTCACATTAAACTTCTCCAATCCGAAATTAAATCTAGAATCGTCTTCCTATTTCGCAACAAAGCATCCTGACCATCCTACCGATCCTTGACTTCAACGATGTCATTTACAAAATAGCCTCCAACACTCTACTCAACAAATTGGATGCAGTCTATCACAGTGCCATCCGTTTTGTCACCAAAGCCCCATATACTACCCACCACTGTGACCTGTATGATCTCGTTGGCTGGCCTTCGCTTCATACTCGTCGCCAAACCCACTGGCTCCAGGTCATCTACAAGTCTCAGCTCACTGGTCACCATAGCAGCACCCACCCGTAACAGGCGCTCCAGCAGGTATATCTCACTGGTCACCCCCAAAGCCAATTCTTCCTTTGGCTGCCTCTCCTTCCAGTTATCTGCTGCCAATGACTGGAACAAACTGCAAAAATCTCTGAAGCTGGAGACTCTTACCTCCCTCACTAGCTTTAAGCACCAGCTGTCAGAGCAGCTCACAGATCACTGCACCTGTACATAGCCCATCTGTAAATAGCCCATCCAATCTACCTCATCCCCATACTGTATTTATTTATTTATCTTGCTCCTTTGCACCCCAGTATCTCAACTTGCACATTCATCTTCTGCACATCCTACCATTCCAGTGTTTAATTGCTATATTGTAATTACTTTGCCACCATGGCCTATTTATTGCCTTTCCTCTCTTATCCTACCTCATTTGCACATGCTGTATATAGATTGTTCTACTGTATAATTGATTATATGTTTGTTTATTCCATGTGTAACTCTGTGTTGTTGTATGTGTCGAACTGATTAGCTTTATCTTGGCCAGGTCGCAGTTGTAAATGAGAACTTGTTTTCAACTAGCCTACCTGGTTAAATAAAGGTGAAATAAAAAATAATAAAAATAAAAATAAGAGAACATTCTGCTCTGACAAGAACTTTCACCGAACTAGATAAGATAACATTCTGCGGCTGCTCTGACTAGAACATTGTCCTAACTAGATAAACGAACAGTCTGCAGCTGCTCTGACTAGAACTTTGTCCTAACTAGATGAGAGAACAGTCTGCAGCTGCTCTGACTAGAACTTTGTCCTAACTAGATGAGAGAACATTCTGCTCTGACTAAAACATTGTCCTAACTAGATAAGATAACATTCTGCGGCTGCTCTGACTAGAACGTTGTCCTAACTAGATAAACGAACAGTCTGCAGCTGCTCTGACTAGAACTTTGTCCTAACTAGATGAGAGAACAGGCTGCTCTGACTAAAACATTGTCCTAACTAGATAAGAGAACCTCTCTTAGTCTCACTTAAAGATTCACACACCATTACACAGCTATTCCCACACACTAAACACCTCCCACTCACATGAACACACACATTTCCCAGTCATTGATGTCCTGGAGGGGCAGGGTATTATTTTCACAGGGGGCCCAGTGGTCCGTGTAGCCCTCTCTCCATGGGGGTAGGGGTGTGTGTGCATGGTGTGTGCGTGCTTGCATCTGTGTGTGTGCGCAGAGCATTAATTACCTGTGTGCTGCTCCGGTTGTGGTGGGGAGGCACAAAGGTCATCCCCGTCGAGGGGGTAATTATTAGGAAAATAGCTTTCTAATTTACAGATGCCTGGTGCCATTCCTGGGAGGAAAGGAACCATATCATTCAGCGCTTTGTGAGAGGGGGAAGGCCCAGAAAGGCACACAGGTGTCCTACATGACTGACCTTATGACCTCAGAGACATACTGACTTTATCAGGACATTGATACTAAATTGAACGGTTCCCACTCATATCAGTCACTTGAATGGGATAAGTAAAGGATATAGAGTAACCAGAATTATGTTGTCAGGAGATATGACATCATATCCCACATTTAAATGTTTACATTTTACATGTTAGTCATTCTGCAGATGCTCTTATCCAGTTAGTGCATTCATCTTAAGACAGCTAGGTGGGACAACCACATATCAGAGGCATAGAAAGTACATTTTCCTTAATAACGTAGCTGTCAGTAGAGTCAGAGCTAGAAGGAGGGGTGGGGTAGGGGTGGGGACGGTCAAGTGCAAGTGCTGGTTAATTAAAACATTTTCATATATTTTTTGGGGGGGGGGGTGAGGATGAGGATTATTTAAGATACTGTTTGAAAGGTTTCAGATGTTTTTCGGAAGATGGGCAGGGACTCTGCTGTCCTAGCTTCAGGGGGAAGCTGGTTCCACCATTGGAGTGCCAGGACAGAGAAGAGCTTGGACTGGACTGAGTGGGAGCTGCCCTCCTGTAGGGGTGGGCCAAGAAACCTGATGTGGCAGAAGGAGCGCTCGTGTTGGGGTGTAGGGTTTGAGCATAGCCTGAAGGTAGGGAGGGGCAGTTCCTCTTGCTGTTCTGTAGGTTAGCACCATGGTCTTGTAGTGGATGTGAACTTCAACTGGAAGCCAGTGGAATGTGCGGAGGAGTGGGGTGACATGAGAGATTTTGGGAAGGTTGAAAACCAGGCGGGCTGCTGCGTTCTGGATAAGTTGCAGGGGTTTGATGGCACAAGCTGGGAGCCCAGCCAACAGTGAGTTGCAGTAGTCCAGACGGGCGGGGTGTTGTTCAGGGTCACACCAATGTTCTTTGTACTCTGGGAGGGGGACACCGTGGAATTGTCAACTGGGATAGAGAGGTTTTTGAGCGGGCAGGCCTTCCCCGGGAGGAAGTGGTGAGCCAACATCCAAGTTGAGATGTCTGCCAGGCACGCAGAGATGCGTGTCACCACCTGGGTGTCAGAAGGGGGGATGGAGAAAAGAAGTTGAGTGTCAGCCGCATAGCAACGATAGGAGAGTCCATATGAGGATATGACGGAGCCGAGTGACTTGGTGTATAGAGAGAAGAGGAGAGGGCCTAGAACCGAGCCCTGGGGGTCACCAGCAGTGAGAGTACGTAGCCTGAGACGCCCAACTCTGAGAGGGTGGAGAGGAGGATCTGATGGTTCACGGTGTCAAAGGCAGCGGATAGATCTAGGAGGATGAGAACAGAGGAGAGAGAGTCAGCTTTGACAGCGAGGAGAGCCTCCGTGACACAGCAAAGAGCAGTCTCGGTTGAGTGACCCGTCTTGAAGCCTGACTGGTTAGGGTCAAGAAGATCGTTCAGAGAGAGATAATGAGAAAGTTGATCAGAGACAGCACGCTCAAAGTGTTTTGGAATGAAAAGAAAGAAGGGATACAGGTCTATAGTTTTTACGTCAGATGAGTCGAGTGTTGGTTTCTTGAGGAGGGGTGCAACTCGGGCCATTTTGAAGTCAGAGATGATGCAGCGAGTGGTCAGAGATGAGTTGATGAGGGAAATGCGGAATGGGAGAAGGTATCCAGAGATGGTCTGGAGAAGGGAAGAGGGGATGGGGTCGAGCAGGCAGGTTGTCGGGTGGCCAGACCTCACTAGTTGCAGGATGTCATCTGGAGAGAGAGGGGAGAAAGAGGTCAAGGCGCAGGGTAATTCTGTGTGAGTGAGACCAACAGACTCAATAGGCTGAGTGAATGAGTTGCAGATGTCGTCAACCTTTTTTTCTAAGTTGTTGACATTATCGTCCGCAGGGAGGGGGGAGGGGGTGGAGGATTAAGGAGATAGGAGAAGGTGGAAAGAGTTTCCTAGGGTTAGGAAATTTAGAGTGGTAGAAAATGGCTTTAGCAGTGGATACAGCGGAAGAGAAGGTAGAGAGTAGGGAGTGAAAGGATGATAGGTCCTCCAAAAGTTACATTTTCCTCCATTTTCGCCCGCAGCCCTGTTCTTTAAGCACGCAATGAGTCACTCACCCACAGAGCACGAGGGGAGAGCCGAGCCGCCCGGGAGGAAAGGGGACAGTGTGAGTCATAGGATGCGGAATGGGAGGAGAGTAGAGTCAAAGAGGCAGAATCAGGAGACAGAAGTGAGAAGGATTTAGCAGAAGGGAGAGATGATAGAAAAGAAGCGTAGAGTAGTGGGAGAGAGGGATAGCGAATATTGTGACGGCACACAATATTCATGGTTAGTGTTGGAGGAAAGGGAGACAGAAAAGGAAACAAAGTAGTGATCAGAGACCTGGAGGGGGGTTGCAGTGAGATTAGTAGGTGAGCAGAGACCTAGAGGGGGGTTGCAGTGAGATTAGTAGGTGAGCAGAGACCTGGAGGGGGGTTGCAGTGAGATTAGTAGGAGAACAGAGACCTGGAGGGGGGTTGCAGTGAGATTAGTAGGAGAACAGAGACCTGGAGGAGGGTTGCAGTGAGATTAGTAGGAGAACAGAGACCTGGAGGGGGGTTGCAGTGAGATTAGTAGGAGAACAGAGACCTGGAGGGGGGTTGCAGTGAGATTAGTAGGAGAACAGAGACCTGGAGGGGTGTTACAGTGAGATTAGTAGGAGAACAGAGACCTGGAGGGGGGTTGCAGTGAGATTAGTAGGAGACCAGAGACCTGGAGGGGGGTTGCAGTGAGATTAGTAGGATAACAGAGACCTGGAGGGGGTTTGCAGTGAGATTAGTAGGAGAACAGAGACCTGGAGGGGGTTACAGTGAGATTAGTAGGTGAGCAGAGACCTGGAGGGGGGTTGCAGTGAGTTTAGTAGGTGAGCAGAGACCTAGAGGGGGGTTGCAGTGAGATTAGTAGTTGAGCAGAGACCTGGAGGGGGGTTGCAGTGAGATTAGTAGGTGAGCAGAGACCTGGAGGGGGGTTACAGTGAGATTAGTAGGTGAGCAGAGACCTGGAGGGGGGTTGCAGTGAGATTAGTAGGTGAGCAGAGACCTAGAGGGGGGTTGCAGTGAGATTAGTAGTTGAGCAGAGACCTGGAGGGGGGTTGCAGTGAGATTAGTAGGTGAGCAGAGACCTGGAGGGGGGTTGCAGTGAGATTAGTAGGTGAGCAGAGACCTGGAGGGGGGTTGCAGTGAGATTAGTAGGTGAGCAGAGACCTGGAGGGGGTTACAGTGAGATTAGTAGGCGAGCAGAGACCTGGAGGGGGTTACAGTGAGATTAGTAGGCGAGCAGAGACCTGGAGGGGAGTTGCAGTGAGATTAGTAGGTGAGCAGAGACCTGGAGGGGGGTTGCAGTGAGATTAGTAGGTGAGCAGAGACCTGGAGGGGGGTTGCAGTGAGATTGTTAGGTGAGCAGAGACCTGGAGGGGGGTTGCAGTGAGATTAGTAGGCGAGCAGAGACCTGGAGGGGGGTTGCAGTGAGATTAGTAGGTGAGCAGAGACCTGGAGGGGGGTTGCAGTGAGATTAGTAGGTGAGCAGAGACCTGGAGGGGGGTTGCAGTGAGATTAGTAGGAGAACAGAGACCTGGAGGGGGGTTGCAGTGAGATTAGTAGGAGAACAGAGACCTGGAGGGGGGGGTGCAGTGAGATTAGTAGGAGAACAGAGACCTGGAGGGGGGTTGCAGTGAGATTAGTAGGAGAACAGAGACCTGGAGGGGGGTTGCAGTGAGATTAGTAGGTGAGCAGAGACCTGGAGGGGGGTGGCAGTGAGATTAGTAGGAGAACAGAGACCTGGAGGGGGGTTGCAGTGAGATTAGTAGGTGAGCAGAGACCTGGAGGGGGGTTGCAGTGAGATTAGTAGGAGAGCAGAGACCTGGAGGGGGGTTGCAGTGAGATTAGTAGGAGAACAGAGACCTGGAGGGGGGTTGCAGTGAGATTAGTAGGAGAACAGAGACCTGGAGGGGGGTTGCAGTGAGATTAGTAGGTGAGCAGAGACCTGGAGGGGGGTTGCAGTGAGATTAGTAGGCGAGCAGAGACCTGGAGGGGGTTGCAGTGAGATCAGTAGGTGAGCAGCCTCTAGTAAAGATGAGGTCAAGCGTATTGCCTGCCTTGTGAGGAGGGGAAAGAGGTAGTTGGAAAGGAATGAATCGAAGGCAGGTTGAAGTCACCAAGTAAATTAACTTATCAAGTTGCCAAACTCTTTGAGAAACTCTCCAAGGGCACCTAGTGGGCGATCGATGACAATAATGTTAAACTTGAGTCCATGCAAAAGCTTGAGCCATGCTAACACTCGCATACAAACAGACAGACACACACACACACACGCACACTCACACACACTCACACACACAGACAATCACACAAACACACACATGCACTGCATAAACCCATTCCTTTACAAGCAACAACACAGCAACACACACGGCCAGTGAGGGGCCAATGGGTTTTTGAATGAGAGCAGGGTATTGCAGTGTGAAGATATTCTGTCAGATTGGTTTTCCCAGATTTCCCAGAATGGTTTTCTCCTCTCCTGTAGACTGTCGGATCTCCTCAGCCTGCGTGCTCTGTCTGCCACTCACCCCACCACAGCAGAGACAGCATGGGGTCCAAGTCTCCTGACAGACAATGATCTCTCAATTCAAGGGGAAGTAATCAATTTAGTTGGAAGGGCAGCATCCATTTTGTGCCTTTATTAAAACAAGCCTTTAAAGGACTTCCTGTGGTCAACGGAGGCGATGGAGCTGTGAAGATCACCACATGGCTGTTTTCTCTGAGTCAGGCTCTGGACAAGCTGCTTCTCTCTACATTACATGGACAAGTTGGGTTGGGTTTTATCAGAGAATGAATCGTTATCCCAATAATGTCGCACTACCAACATCACTATAGCCTCTACTATCAGAGACAGCACCTGACAGCTGATCCAGCCATATACTTCTAGTGTTGTGAATCTCATCTGATCAGTTGTGCAGTCTTGGTGAGGTATCCACTCTTTGTTAAATAATTTGACTAATAACAATATTAATGTACGTTTTCACACAGGACTATTAACTTTGTAGCAGTTCCATATCCAATGCTGTGCTTGACTGGTCTACGTTGTTGTTGCATGCAGAAAGCGCAGTGAAAAGATGTTGGTAAATAGTTGGTGGGGCAGCTCAGGACTCCAACATGTGGAAGTAATGCTGTGTGTCAGTAGGTTGAGGTATATCTAAATCTCCTCTGAAAAGAACCAACTCCTCGGCCCCAGCTTCTGCAGCGAAACTAACCGGCTAAAAGTGTCCAGCTATGAGGTCACACACAAACTCAGACACACAAACATACACACTCACACACTCACGTCACTTCCTGTTGAATTTGCAGACGTGTTGCTGTGCGTTTTGTTGCTGTGCGTTTTGCTGCCAACTTTACTTTGCTAGCTGACAACTTTACGTTTTGTTTTGTTTTTGTTTTTAATTACCGTTTATATTTTTAGTTTTTCCATCGCAACTTTTTTCCCTCATTCAACTTTTTCGCTCCGGACGCTTTATCTGGACATGGTTCGTCAACACCTTCAACAGCCGAAGCTAAGTAGTAACATTAACATGATGTCTTCTAATTGCAGTCGCTGTACTCATAATATACAGGAGAACGATCGCCTTACGGCGAGAATAGCTGTGCTACAAGCCCAGCTTCAGACGCAATCGTTAGGCAAGGGTATTTTCAGTGTAGGAAAGGAAGAAACAGCGTCTGTGCCACCAGTAAGTACAGATAGTAACGTTAGTATAAACCCTCCCGCACAGTCCCCGCAGCCGGACAACTTTCTCATGGCTTCTGGAGGGAAATGCTGTAGGAATGCTCAACTGGTGTCGCTCATTCAGCCGACAGAAACTTTCAACCGGTTCTCCCCATTATGTAGCGAGTCGGAGTCTGAGTCTGAGTCTTCTCTTGTCTCTACTCCTCCCGTTACGGGGTCTGAGACGCCGAAGGCTCCCACCATTAGCTCTGACAAATTGAAAACCCTAGTCATTGGCGACTCCATTACCCGCAGTATTAGACTTAAAACGAATCACCCAGCGATCATACACTGTTTACCAGGGGGCAGGGCTACCGACGTTAAGGCTAATCTAAAGATGGTGCTGGCTAAAGCTAAATCTGGCGAGTGTAGAGAGTATAGAGATATTGTTATCCACGTCGGCACCAACGATGTTAGGATGAAACAGTCAGAGGTCACCAAGTGCAACATAGCTTCAGCGTGTAAATCAGCTAGAAAGATGTGTCGGCATCGAGTAATTGTCTCTGGCCCCCTCCCAGTTAGGGGGAGTGACGAGCTCTACAGCAGAGTCTCAGCACTCAATCGCTGGTTGAAAACTGTTTTCTGCCCCTCCCAAAAGATAGAATTTGTAGATAATTGGCCCTCTTTCTGGGACTCACCCACAAACAGGACCAAGCCTGACCTGCTGAGGAGTGACGGACTCCATCCTAGCTGGAGGGGTGCTCTCATCTTATCTACCAACATAGATAGGGCTCTAACTCCTCTAGCCCCACAATGAAATAGGGTGCAGGCCAGGCAGCAGGCTGTTAGCCAACCTGCCAGCTTAGTGGAGTCTGCCAATAGCACAGTCAGTGTAGTCAGCTCAGCCATACCCATTGAGACTGTGTCTGTGCCTCGACCTAGGTTGGGCAAAACTAAACATGGCGGTGTTCGCCTTAGCAATCTTATTAGGATAAAGACCTCCTCCATTCCTGCCATTATTGAAAGAGATCGTGATACCTCACATCTCAAAATAGGGTTACTTAATGTTAGATCCCTCACTTCAAAGGCAGTCATAGTCAATGAACTAATCACTGATCATAATCTTGATGTGATTGGCCTGACTGAAACATGGCTTAAGCCTGATGAATTTACTGTGTTAAATGAGGCCTCACCTCCTGGTTACACTAGTGACCATATCCCCCGTGCATCCCGCAAAGGCGGAGGTGTTGCTAACATTTACGATAGCAAATTTCAATTTACAAAAAAAAAAATGACGTTTTCGTCTTTTGAGCTTCTAGTCATGAAATCTATGCAGCCTACTCAATCACTTTTTATAGCTACTGTTTACCGGCCTCCTGGGCCATATACAGCGTTCCTCTCTGAGTTCCCTGAATTCCTATCAGACCTTGTAGTCATAGCAGATCATATTCTAATTTTTGGTGATTTTAATATTCATATGGAGAAGTCCACAGACCCACTCCAAAAGTCTTTCGGAGCCATCATCGACTCAGTGGGTTTTGTCCAACATGTCTCTGGACCTACTCACTGCCACAGTCATACTCTGGACCTAGTTTTGTCCCATGGAATAAATGTTGTAGATCTTAATGTTTTTCCACATAATCCTGGACTATCGGACCACCATTTTATTACGTTTGCAATCGCAACAAATAATCTGCTCAGACCCCAACCAAGGAGCATCAAAAGTCGTGCTATAAATTCTCAGACAACACAAAAATTCCTTGATGCCCTTCCAGACTCCTTCTGCCTACCCAAGGACGTCAGAGGACAAAAATCAGTTAACCACTTAACTGAGGAACTCAATTTAACCTTGCGCAATACCCTAGATGCAGTTGCACCCCTAAAAACGAAAAACATTTGTCATAAGAAACTAGCTCCCTGGTATACAGAAAATACCCGAGCTTTGAAGCAAGCTTCCAGGAAATTGGAACGGAAATGGCGCCACACCAAACTGGAAGTCTTCCGACTAGCTTGGAAAGACAGTACCGTGCAGTACCGAAGAGCCCTCACTGCTGCTCGATCATCCTACTTTTCCAACTTAATCGAGGAAAATAAGAACAATCCAAAATTTCTTTTTGATACTGTTGCAAAGCTAACTAAAAAGCAGCATTCCCCAAGAGAGGATGGCTTTCACTTCAGCAGTAATAAATTCATGAACTTCTTTGAGGAAAAGATCATGACCATTAGAAAGCAAATTACGGACTCCTCTTTGAATCTGCGTATTCCTCCAGGGCTTAGCTGTCCTGGATCTGCACAGCTCTGCCAGGGCCTGGGATCGGGAGAGACACTTAAGTGTTTTAGTACTATATCTCTTGACACAATGATGAAAATGATCATGGCCTCTAAACCTTCAAGCTGCATACTGGATCCTATTCCTACTAAACTGCTGAAGGAGCTGCTTCCTGTGCTTGGCCCTCCTATGTTGAACATAATAAACAGCTCTCTATCCACCGGATGTGTACCAAACTCACTAAAAGTGGCAGTGATAAAGCCTCTCTTGAAAAAGCCAAACCTTGACCCGGAAAATATAAAAAACTATCGGCCTATATCGAATCTTCCATTCCTCTCAAAAATTTTAGAAAAAGCTGTTGCGCAGCAACTCACTGCCTTTCTGAAGACAAACAATGTATACGAAATGCTTCAGTCTGGTTTTAGACCCCATCATAGCACTGAGACTGCACTTGTGAAGGTGGTAAATGACCTTTTAATGGCGTCAGACCGAGGCTCTGCATCTGTCCTCGTGCTACTAGACCTTAGTGCTGCCTTTGACACCATCGATCACCACATTCTTTTGGAGAGACTGGAAACCCAAATTGGTCTACACGGACAAGTTCTGGCCTGGTTTAGATCTTACCTGTCGGAAAGATATCAGTTTGTCTCTGTGAATGGTCTGTCCTCTGACAAATCAACTGTACATTTCGGTGTTCCTCAAGGTTCCGTTTTAGGACCACTATTGTTTTCACTATATATTTTGCCTCTTGGGGATGTTATTCGAAAACATAATGTTAACTTTCACTGCTATGCGGATGACACACAGCTGTACATTTCAATGAAACATGGTGAAGCCCCAAAATTGCCCTCGCTAGAAGCCTGTGTTTCAGACATAAGGAAGTGGATGGCTGAAAACTTTCTACTTTTAAACTCGGACAAAACAGAGATGCTTGTTCTAGGTCCCAAGAAACAAAGAGATCTTCTGTTAAATCTGACAATTCATCTTGATGGTTGTAAAATCGTCTCAAATAAAACTGTGAAGGACCTCGGCGTTACTCTTGACCCTGATCTCTCTTTTGACGAACATATCAAGACTTTTTCAAGGACAGCTTTTTTCCATCTACGTAACATTGCAAAAATCAGAAATTTTCTGTCCAAAAACGATGCAGAAAAATTCATCCATGCATTTGTTACTTCTAGGTTAGACTACTGCAATGCTCTACTTTCCGGCTACCCGGATAAAGCACTAAATAAACTTCAGTTAGTGCTAAATACGGCTGCTAGAATCCTGACTAGAACCAAGAAATTTGATCATATTACTCCAGTGCTAGCTTCCCTACACTGGCTTCCTGTTAAGGCAAGGGCTGATTTCAAGGTTTTACTGTTAACCTATAAAGCGTTACATGGGCTTGCTCCTACCTATCTTTCCGAGTTGGTCCTGCCGTACATACCAATACGTACGCTACGGTCACAAGACGCAGGCCTCCTAATTGTCCCTAGAATTTCTAAGCAAACAGCGGGAGGCAGGGCTTTCTCCTATAGATCTCCATTTTTATGGAACAGTCTGCCTACCCATGTGAGAGACGCAGACTCGGTCTCAACCTTTAAGTCTTTACTGAAGACTTATCTCTTCAGTAGGTCATATGATTGAGTGTAGTCTGGCCCAGGAGTGTGAAGGTGAACGGAAAGGCTCTGGAGCAACGAACCGCCCTTGCTGTCTCTGCCAGGCCGGTTCCCCTCTCTCCACTGGGATTCTCTGCCTCTAACCCTATTACAGGGGCTGAGTCACTGGCTTACTGGTGCTCTTTCATGCCGTCCCTAGGAGGGGTGCGTCACTTGAGTGGGTTGAGTTACTGACGTGATCTTCCTGTCTGGGTTGGCGCCCCCCCTTGGTTTGTGCTGTGGTGGAGACCTTTGTGGGCTATACTCGGCCTTGTCTCAGGATTGTAAGTTGGTGGTTGAAGATATCCCTCTAGTGGTGCGGGGGCTGTGCTTTGGCAAAGTGGGTGGGGTTATATCCTTCCTGTTTGGCCCTGTCCGGGGGTTTCTTCGGATGGGGCCACAGTGTCTCCTGACCGCTCCTGTCTCAGCCTCCAGTATTTATGCTGCAGTAGTTTGTGTCGGGGGGCTAGGGTCAGTCTGTTATACCTGGAGTACTTCTCCTGTCTTATCCAGTGTCCTGTGTGAATTTAAGTATGCTCTCTCTAATTCTCTCGTTCTCTCTTTCTCTCTGAGAACCTGAGCCCTAGGACCATACGTCAGGACTACCGGGCATGATGACTCCTTGCTGTCCCCAGTCCGCCTGGCCTTGCTGCTATTCCAGTTTCAACTGTTCTGCCTGCGGTTACGGAACCCCTACCTGTCCCAGACCTGCTGTTTTCAACTCTTAATGATCGGCTATGAAAAGCCAACTGAGATTTATTCCTGATTATTATTTGACCATGCTTGTCATTTATGAACATTTTGAAAATCTTGGCTCTCTCTAATTTTCTCCCTCTCTCTTTCTTTCTCTCGGAGGACCTGAGCCCTAGGACCATACGTCGGGACTACCGGCCGTGGTGACTCCTTGCTGTCCCCAGTCCGCCTGGCCTTGCTGCTATTCCAGTTTCAACTGTTCTGCCTGCGGTTATGGAACCCCTACCTGTCCCAGACCTGCTGTTTTCAACTCTTAATGATCGGCTATGAAAAGCCAACTGAGATTTATTCCTGATTATTATTTGACCATGCTTGTCATTTATGAACATTTTGAAAATCTTGGCTCTCTCTAATTTTCTCCTTCTCTCTTTCTTTCTCTCGGAGGACCTGGGCCCTAGGACCATGCGTCGGGACTGCCGGCCGTGGTGACTCCTTGCTGTCCCCAGTCCGCCTGGCCTTGCTGCTATTCCAGTTTCAGCTGTTCTGCCTGCGGTTATGGAACCGCCACCTGTCCCAGACCTGTTGTTTTTCAACTCTTAATGATCGGCTATGAAAAGCCAACTGAAAATTATTCATGATTATTATTTGACCATGCTTGTCACTTATGAACATTTTTGAACATCTTGGCATAGTTCTGTTATAATCTCCACCCGGCACAGCCAGAAGAGGACTGGCCACCCCTCATAGCCTGGTTCCTCTCTAGGTTTCTTCCTAGGTTTTGGCCTTTCTAGGGAGTTTTTCCTAGCCACCGTGCTTCTACACCTGCATTACTAGCTGTTTGGGGTTTTAGGCTGGGTTTCTGTACAGCACTTCGAGATATTAGCTGATGTACGAAGGGCTATATAAAATAAAATTGATTGATTGATTGATTGACTCACACAGACACAATCCAGAGATGGGCTGCAGTTTCCATGGGAACACCTGCCAAATCCTTGATTGAGACTTATTTAAATGGAAATATCCTCAACCCTGATACACTATATATACAAAAGTATGTGGACACCCCTTCAAATTAGTGGATTCGGCTATTTCAGCCACACCCGTTGCTGAAAGGTGTATAAAATTGAGCACACAGCCATGCAATCTCTATAGACAAACATTGGCAGTAGAACGGCCTTACTGAAGAGCTCAGTGACTTTCAACGTGGCATCGTCATAGGATGCCACCTTTCCAACAAGTCAGCTTGTCAAATTTCTGCCCTGCTAAAGCTGCTCCGGTCAACTGAAAGTGCTGTTATTGTGAAGTGCAAAGTCTAGGAGCAACAACGGTTCAGCCGCGAAGTGGTAGGCCACACAAGCTCACAGAATGGGACTGCTGAGTGCTGAAGTGGGTTGCGCCAAAAAATGGTCTGTCCTCAGTTGCAACACTCACTACTGAGTTCCAATCTGCCTCTGGAAGCAACGTCAACACAAGAACTGTTCGTCGGGAGCTTCATGAAATGGGTTTCCATGGCCAAACAGCCGCACACAAGCCTAAGATCACCATGCATAATGCCATGCGTCGGCTGGAGTGGTGTAAAGCTCCCCGCCATTGGACTGTGGAGCAGTGGAAACGCGTTCCCTGGAGTGATAAATCATACCTCACAATCTGGCAGTGCGACCGACGAATCTGGGTTTGGCGGATGCCAGGAGAATGCTACCTGCCACAATGCATAGTGCCAACTGTACCTTTTGGTGGAGGAGGAATAATGGTCTGGGGCTGTTTTTCATAGTTCGGGCTCGGTCCCTTAGTTCCAGTGAAGATAAATCATAATGCTACAGCAAACAGTACGATGACATTCTAGATGATTCTGTGCTTCCAACTTTGTGGCAACAGTTTGGGGAAGGCCCTTTCCTGTTTCAGCATGACAATGCCCCCATGCACAAAGCGAAGTCCATACAGAAATGGTTTGTTGAAATCGGTGTGGAAGAACATGACAACAACCACATCGAACACATTTGGGATGAATTGGAACGCCGACTGCGAGCCAGGCCTAATCGGCCAACATCAGTGCCCGACCTCACTAATGCTCTTGTGGCTGAATGAAAGCAAGTCCCCGCAGCAATGTTCCAGGGGAAAGCCTTCCCAGAAGAGTGGAGGCTGTTCTAACAGCAAAGGGGGGAACAACTCCATATTTATGCCCATGATTTTGGAATGAGATGTTGGACGAGTAGGTGTCCACATATTTTTGATCATGTAGTGTACATTTCAGAACCCTCTCTCTCTTCTCTTGTTCTGTCCCTCTCCTTGTTTTTGCTTGTTTGGGCATGGCTGGTTGTACAGTAGACAGTAGAGGCCCAAAGGTTTTTAAGAAGATTATCAAACCCGCTGTGAGGGAATATGGAAACTAATCAACGAACACAAACGCAACACTGACGTCGAAGAGGGAGAGAGGGGGGAGATGGGGAAAGGGCAACAGATGATTTAATTCAAGTTTTCGTGTTCATGCTTGAAAACCAGGACAGCCCTAATTCCTCTTTAATATGACTTTTAAAATGAAACTGAGCCGTTTGGAATGAATTGGGAGTGGATAGAAGGAGGGAGGAGGGCGGGGGATATAAAGCTTGTGGATTTGGATGAGGACATCTCAAATAGTTTAAATGGCACAGTAAAGTCGATGTTTTCCCCTCAATTCTCCCCACTACTTTCAGAAGGTTGGAGAGGAGAGGCTCTGGGAGTGGAGGAAAAGACACTGTGGATAACAGGATCTTCCTCAACATGTCTCCATGTGACCAAGGCTGTGTGCACATGCATGTTGGAACTTATACTTGTCCTACTGGAAATGTGTTGTTTGCATATCCCAACTCTTCCTAAGACACCCTCGGAGAGTGAGCCAGGGTCTGAAATTATCAACGGTGACCCTGGCATAATTAGGGTTATGTGCCTTGCTCAAGGTTACCGACAGATTTTTCACCTTGTTGGCTCGGGAATTCAAACTAGCGGCCTTTCACAGTGTTGTGTGTTACATATTACCAGGGTAGCTGTGGGGTATCTTTGAGTAGGCACTGATAAGCTGGTCCATTATGGTCTGCTTTGGCAAATATCCCCAAGGAGCAGTACACCACAGAGACTATTCCTCTTGTTTAGCTCTAACATGACTCTCTGCCTTTCGTTTGCCGTTTACCTAGAACTTACACTAAAGGAAGCAGCTTAACAATCAACTGTGTTTTTCTCTTCCTGTGTGCAAATGTGCCGCGTTTTGAGTAATGATCGTCTGAATTTAATTTGTACACCTTTGAACGTGTCTGGCAGTGAGTGTATGCATTTGCGTGTGTGTGTGTGTGTGTGTGTGTGTGTGTGTGTGTGTGTGTGTGTGTGTGTGTGTGTGTGTGTGTGTGTGTGTGAGTGTGAGTGTGTGTGAGTGTGTTTCATTAATATCCCTGGACAGTAAAATATGCTATACTTCTGTTCTTACTAGTGAATCACTTAGCTAGTTCTGGAGGCTACAGCTGCTCTGCTTAGTCCTGGAGAAATACAACACTGTCACTTGTGCTCCCTCTCCAGCCTCTGGGTCACCAGGCTGATCGTTATGGCGCACACCTGTCACCATCGTTACGCGCACCTGCGCGTCATCAAACTCACCTGGACTCCATCACCTCCCTGATTACTTTCCCTGTATATGTCACTCCCTTTGGTTCCTTCCCCAGGCGTTATTGTTTCTGTTCCAGTGTTAAGTCTGTGCTTGTTGTTTTGTTTTATGTTGCGTTCATTTATTAAAACACTCACTCCCTGAACTTGCTTGCCGATTCTCAGCGCAACTCGTTACAGAATAACGCCTCACCTAAGGGCAGCATCAGGGAGTGTTTTTTAAATTTATTTATTTTTTGGTGGGAATTATGCCGGGTCCGGGAGCTGCCTCAGCCAGATCGTCAGGCTCTCCTGACTCCGGTGGCTCATCAGGCTCTCATGCCTCAGCCGGATCGCCAGGCTCCCCTGCCTCAGCCGGATTGCCAGGCTCTCATGCCTCCGCCGGCTCATCAGGCTCTCATGCCTCCGCCGGCTCATCAGGCTCTCATGCCTCAGTCGGATCGCCAGGCTCTCATGCCTCAGCCGGATCGCCAGGCTCTCATGCCTCAACCGGATCGCCAGGCTCTCATGCCTCAACCGGATCGCCAGGCTCTCATGCCTCAGCCGGATCACCAGGCTCTCATGCCTCAACCGGATCGCCAGGCTCCCCTGCCTCAGCCGGATTGCCAGGCTCTCATGCCTCCGCCGGCTCATCAGGCTCTCATGCCTCCGCCGGCTCATCAGGCTCTCATGCCTCAGTCGGATCGCCAGGCTCTCATGCCTCAGCCGGATCGCCAGGCTCTCATGCCTCAACCGGATCGCCAGGCTCTCATGCCTCAACCGGATCGCCAGGCTCTCATGCCTCAGCCGGATCACCAGGCTCTCATGCCTCAACCGGATCGCCAGGCTCTCATGCCTCAACCGGATCTTCAGGCTCTCATGCCTCAGCCGGATCGCCAGGATCTCATGCCTCAGCCGGATCGCCAGGCTCTCATGCCTCAACCGGATCTTCAGGCTCTCATGCCTCAGCCGGATCGCCAGGATCTCATGCCTCAACCGGATCGCCAGGCTCTCATGCCTCAGCCGGATCGCCAGGCTCCCCTGCCTTCACCGGATCGCCAGGCTTCCCCTGCTTCCACCGGTTCGTCAGGCTCTCATGCCTCAGCCGGTCTGTCAGGTTCCCGCGCCCCAGCCAGCGACAGGTTCCCATGCCTCGGCAGGGGAGACCGGTCCGCTCCTGATCCCCGGGATCATCCCATTGTTTGGCATCCTGCGGCTGGAGCTGAACACACCGGGGAGGGGGTACCGTCAGGTATGCTCTCTCTCCGGCGCTCTACAGTAGGTCACCATGCTCCTGCGTCTCAGCCGGATCGACAGGTTTCCTGCGCCTCAGCAGAGGTGACCGGTCCGCTCCTGATCCCCGGGATCATCATTTTGGTGTGTGTCCTGGAGCCGCACGTCAGGAAGAGGGTACTGTCATGTGTGCTCCCTCTCCAGCCTCTAGGTCACCAGGCTGCTCGTTATGGCGCACATCTGTCACCATCGTTACGCGCACCTGCACATCATCAGACTCACATCACCTCCCTGATTACCTTCCCTATATATGTCACTCCCTTTGGTTCCTTCCCCAGGCGTTATTGTTTCTGTTCCAGTGTTAAGTCTGCTTCTTGTTTTGTTTTATTTATTAAAACACTCACTCCCTGAACCTGATTTTCAGCGCAACTCGTTACAAACACAGCACTATAACCTGCTTTACATCCCAATAGCCTACACATCACTAACGCTCTCCCTCAACACATACACCCCACTGGGACAAAACTGGTTAAATCAACGTTGTTTTCATGTCATTTCATGTGAAGACAGTGAATCAACGTGGAAAACTAACTGTATTCGCAAAAAGTTAATTCTGTATTTTTTTCATCCAACTTCAAAAATAAATATAAATACTTTTTACCCCAATTTCATGATATCCAATTGGTAGTTACAGTCTTGTCTCATCGCTGCAACTCACAGACTCGTGAGAGGCGAAGGCCGAGAGCCATGCATCCTCCGAAACACGACCCTGCCAAGCCGCACTGCTTTTTGACACACTGTTCGCTTAACCTGGAAGCCAGCCGCACCAATGTGTTGGAGGAAACACCATACAGCTGGCGGCCGAATCAGCGTGCATGCTCCCGGCCCGCCATAAGGAGTCGCTAGAGCACAATGGGACAAGGACATCCCGGCCAGCCAAACCCTCCCCTAACCCAATTGTGCGTCTCATGGGTCTCCCGGTTGGCTGCGACACATCCTGGGATCGAACCCAGGTCTGTAGTGACGCCTCAAGCACTGCGGTGCAGTGCCTTAGACTGTTGCGCCACTCAGGAGTCCTCACCCAACATTTAACCTATATCCAATGACATGGTGACGTTTGCTTTGATTTCATGTTGACACCTCAACCAAATGTAAATCAAAACTAGACGTTGAACTGATGCCTGTGCCCAGTGGGATATGCTCACATGTAAAGCATTTATCCCCTTGTTGTTGGTGTCAACGATGGCCTATAGGACGATAGATGGGCCTAAGTAAGTAAATAACTATCCCCCTATATCACACATATAGAAGGTCAGAGGGTTGTTTTAGCTTAATGATTCGGTGAGGGACGACAAAAGCCCAAAGCCCAAAGACTAAAGCCTAAAGCCCAGCCCAGAGAATAGCCTCAACAACAGTGGTTGGCATGCAGATTGGTGATTTATGTTGACAGATATGGCACCCTGCATGACACGCCACTGAGATCATTATGTAGGCCAGTCCTTCTCAAATAGTGGGGTGCGCCCCCTGGGGGGGCTCGGAGCGATGCCAGTGTGACCCCGGGGAACATGCTTTTTTTTGCTGCAGGGAGTAGGTTTTTTTTGCACCGAACAAGAGCACACAGCACAGAGCAGGAGATATGAAGTGCAGATAACAAACCCTTAAGAGACACCATGGAAAAATATTTAACAGGGATGAAAAGAAAGGCAGAAAGAGACGGAGATAATGAGACAAACGTAAGTCTCCCGAAAGCTAAGACGAGGAAATATGACGACGCGTATGTAGCGCTTGGCTTCACTGTGACTACGGTGGGAGAGAGGAAAGACCTGTATGTTTACTGTGTCTAAAAATGTTGGCAGCAGACAGCATGAAGCCAAATAAATTAAGGCGTCACTTAAAGACATTACACCCCAATCACGCTGATAAGCCGCTTGAGTTTTTTCAGCGAAAACGTGCCGAATATTGCCAACAATCGTCCCGCTTTGTGAATGCTACTTCAGTAAACCAGCGAGCACTGTTAGCATCATATAAGGTGGCGTACCAAATTGCTCAGTGCAACAAAAAAAACACTCCATAGCAGAGGAGCTGATACTACCTGCAGCATTAGACATGGTCTCTGTCATGCTGGATGACGCAAGTGCTGCAAAATAAAAACTATGAATTCCTCATTTTGATTTTAAAAAATCAGCACATTGTTTTATTCATTTTTGTTTTATAGGTCAAAGTGTTTCATATATTGTGCTCCTGAGTTAATGTTGCTGATCAAATTGAATTTATTATTATTTATTGATTATATTTAATTTAATTTTTCAGTATCAAATGGTAAAAAAAAATGTACAGTTTAAATAAGGCTTACATTTTTTTATTTTTTTTTTCAGGCAAATCGATGCACTTTAAGTCTTTTCTGTTACAGACTAAAAAATAATGTTAATAAAGTTATTCTTTGTTGTAAGTTGATCTATATTTCTTTCTTTTTTGTTTTTTTGTTTTCTTTAATGTTAATAAGGATACAATGTTATGCAGAGTTGTACTTATAACAATTTTATAGACAAATTATACTATTTACAGTCGTGGCGGAGAGTTGGGGGGCGCAAAATGTTTACTTCTTCCTAACAGAAAATAATTGAGAAGCACTGATGTAGGCGTAGCGCTCATCTACATATATTTGCATATGACTTACAGCAAAACTCTAACTCCATGACATCATTTCAGATCAGCTTTCTGAATGGATGGGGGGGGAGTAATCATTTCAGATCACCTTTCTGAATGGATGGGGGGGATTAATCATTTCAGACCACCTTTCTGAATGGATGAGGGGGATTAATAATTTCAGATCACCTTTCTGAATGGATGGGGGGGGAGTAATCATTTCAGATCACCTTTCTGAATGGATGGGGGGGATTAATCATTTCAGACCACCTTTCTGAATGGATGAGGGGGATTCATAATTTCAGATCACCTTTCTGAATGGATGGGGGGGAGTAATCATTTCAGATCACCTTTCTGAATGGATGGGGGGGATTAATCATTTCAGACCACCTTTCTGAATGGATGAGGGGGATTAATAATTTCAGATCACCTTTCTGAATGGATGGGGGGGATTAATCATTTCAGATCACCTTTCTGAATGGATGGGGGGATTAATCATTTCAGTGTGTTGTTATGGCTTGTTAGGTTAACACTTAGAGTACATGTAAAAAATAAAAATAAAAGAATCCTTATCATTGTGTCATGGCACGGTTAATTAATAGTATGATAGTAAAAAATATGTTTTATAGGGTAATGGCAGGGTACCAACTCAATATTAGGAAGTTGCCTTGTACACTCAGTACTAAGGCTGGAGAATAAAGAGAGGGTTTCTTGGTCAGTCTACATTCCCACAGACTGAGCACCAACACAGAGCTAAGCACTCCATATCCAGGTTTTACATCTGCTATTGTTTTATCTGGCTTACCTTTCTTATGTCTTGTTGTGACTAACTTACTACGTTCAAGAATGACCTCAAAATATTTCCTTTCATTTTGACTTCTCTTCGGAGTTCATTTGTTCTAAATGAGTCGACCCAGCAGAATCTATTTGGGGTTAGGTTAGGGAGGTTCTGTGTGTTTCAAATGTAATTCTGTGTCCATAGCCAGACTCCTGATCTGCTGAACGACTTAACGACCACCCCAGATGGACGACATCACTTCCTGCTACCGCAGCCTGCCTCCGCTGAGAGAGACACGGTCGCCAAGGGAAACAGATAGGGGGAGAAAGGAGGAGAACATGACCTGCGATTTCTACACCCCTCCTCCATCACCCCTCTCTCTAATTCTAGACAGTAAAAATGAACAGTGCGGGATATAGAAATGACCAGCACTCACCCCACCTCAACTCCGCCCCTCACTGCCCCTCGTTGTCACTCCCAGAGGGAGAGCGCTGATATTGGCCATGGCCCTCAGCAAACTCCCAGGCCCCAGGACGGACCTCCACCAGGCCTCCGGGGCTCCGGCTGTACTGTGATCTCCTGGCCAGGCTGCTGCTGAATGGGTGCCAGGGCAGCACACAGCAATCTTCAACTCCCTCTCACTCTGTCCTCATATTTCACTTTTCACCTCCGTGAAATCCTCAGTCTCTTACTCAATCTCCCCCTCTACTCCGTCTCTCTGTCTCCCTGTTCCCCTGTTCTTTCATGGTTGATTCTGTCTGGTTAGTGTTGTTGTGCTGGTACTGTTTCTAAGTGGTATGGATTTAAAAAGTAGAACAAGGCCGATGTTATGTTGATTGGTAGGGTGTGTGTGTGCGTGCATGTGTGTGTGTATTACCTTCACAGCGCAGTGTCTTTCCAGGACAGCGGGAGGGAGATGTGATTTCATGTTTAGGTTGGATCCACTCTGACACTGATTGGGTCTGGTTCTGCAGAATCTCACATTTTTGTAATGTGAACTGAATGACAAGGTCAGTGTGTGTGTGTGTGTGTGTGTGTGTGTGTGTGTGTGTGTGTGTGTGTGTGTGTGTGTGTGTGTGTGTGTGTGTGTGTGTGTGTGTGTGTGTGTGTGTGTGTGTGTGTGTGTGTGTGTGTGAGTGTGTGTGTTGTAATGTGAATTCAATGGAAAGTCCAGTGTTCTACAATTCCAATGCTGGGGCCAACACTTTCTAGGTTGTGGCAATGTTAACATCTCTCATTAGCTCACATAAAAGGCGTCAGAATACAGATATCCATTCATTCGTCATTAAATCCATGAATTCAGGTCACTATTTTATGTAAAATGCATGTTAAACGGAGGTGAAACAATACAGATTGTTAAAAGTAGTGTCTCAGTTGTTCTCTAGTGAACCAGAGCCTTGTTCACATTGGAAATTTGAAGTGACTCAAATACTATATGTCCGATTGAAATGTGTTATTTTTCCTGCAGTCTGGACAGCCAAAAAGCACATGGAATCAGATTATTTCAAGCCATGTTTCAAACGTTTGAATTCCAATACAAATCTGATTCCTTGCCATACAACTTCTGTCTGAACGGTCAAATACGATTTATTTACCCTCAAGTGTTCTTTAGACTGCTATTTGGCATACCTTGTTGCTTGCAAGCTACTCTGTTGACAGTTTGGCAAGAACATGGGGTAGGTAACTAGCTTGTTAATAGTTTATAAACAAATGAGTGAATGTTCTAGAAAGCTAAACAGCTACCTAGTTGACTGCTGTGGCTAGCCAGAAAGCTAAACAGCTACCTACCTAGCTAGTTGACTGCTGTGGCTAGCCAGGAAGCCAAACAGCTACCTACCTAGCTAGTTGACTGCTGTGGCTAGCCAGGAAGCCAAACAGTTACCTACCTAGCTAGTTGACTGCTGTGGCTAGCCAAAAAGCTAAACAGCTACCTACCTAGCTAGTTGACTGCTGTGGCTAGCCAGAAAGCTAAACAGCTACCTACCTAGCTAGTTGACTGCTGTGGCTAGCCAGGAAGCCAAACAGCTACCTACCTAGCTAGTTGACTGCTGTGGCTAGCCAAAAAGCTAAACAGCTACCTACCTAGCTAGTTGACTGCTGTGGCTAGCCAAAAAGCTAAACAGCTACCTACCTAGCTAGTTGACTGCTGTGGCTAGCCAAAAAGCTAAACAGCTACCTACCTAGCTAGTTGACTGCTGTGGCTAGCCAAAAAGCTAAACAGCTACCAACCTAGCTAGTTGACTGCTGTGGCTAGCCAGAAAGCTAAACAGCTACCTAGCTACCTAGTTGACTGCTGTGGCTAGCCAAAAAGCTAAACCGCTACCTAGCTACCTAGTTGACTGCTGTGGCTAGCCAGAAAGCTAAACAGCTACCTAGCTACCTAGTTGACTGCTGTGGCTAGCCAGAAAGCTAAACAACTACCTAGCTACCTAGTTGACTGCTGTGGCTAACCAGAAAGCTAAACAGCTACCTACCTAGCTAGTTGACTTCTGTGGCTAGCCAGAAAGCTAAACAGCTACCTACCTAGCTAGTTGACTTCTGTGGCTAGCCAGAAAGCTAAACAGCTACCTACCTAGCTAGTTGACTTCTGTGGCTAGCCAGAAAGGACTCATTTTGAAAGTTGGATCACCTTCCTGAGGCTTTAAAAATGTTCTTACACTATGATTTTGAACATTCAAAGCAACTGGGAAACGTCCATGGCAGGTATTGTTGTCACCTTAGCTTGCTACATAACTTCTGAGTGATATGAAGCACGAGCACCATCACCAATCAGCCTACCCCTCTGCGCACACATCCATCGTTACTACGACAACAAGCGTAGCCATGTCAGCAAATGACAGCTGTCTGAACACACAAATCCAATTTGGTCACTTGTAACTTTTCGTTTGGTCAGTACTTTAAAACAGATTTGAAAAACAAAACAGATTTGAGCATTCAGGCCTGCAGTGTGAACAGAACCAGCTCTCACAGTCTCACGTCAGTATCAGACGTTCATCCATGTTTCTCAAACGTAAATTTCAAAGTTGTGGAAATTTCAAATTTCAAGGTTTATGCATTAAATCCACATTTTTAAGGTTAGGGTTAAGTTTAGGCTTTAATCCACATTTTTAAGGTTAGGTTTAAGTTGAGGCATTAACTCTGAAATCTTAAGGTTATGCTTTAACTCCAAATGGTTAAGGTAAGGGTTAAGGTTTAGGATAGGCTTAAAACAAAAATATAACAAAAAAACTTTGAACTTGTAACCTTTGGAATCAGATGCTTACGTACCTCCACCATCCCCAATGTCCTAGCAAACCTACACCTTATTGAAGCTGCCAGCGCTTACTGTTGCCCACAGTGGCCAGTTTCCACATCATCTCCCGACGTCCTCAGACATGGATGGACATTGAATACTGACTTGTATCACAGGTGACCTGGCTGTGTGAACAAGGCTAAAGTCATCTCTCCTCCATGACTTTCATGCCTGTTTATGTCTTTGATGAAGGCAGTAATCTGTTCCACCTGTGCTAGTCAGAAACCACATACAGAAAACACTCATTAGACGTTATTAAAGTCCCTTCATCTAACAGAAGCTTAGTGGAATACATTGATTGTACTTGCATTGCTCACTCATGGTCTGGGTATGGTAAGAGACTGCTTTCAACTGCTTTCAATATCTCTCTCTTTTTTCTCTGTGTGTGTGTGGGGGGGTTAACAGATCTGGAGGAATGACAGGTGAGAGACTTCTCATTGACAGGTCAGCTTTAACTCATCTACTCCTACAGCTCAAGACCAACACGTGTTGAGACACACACACACACACACACACACACACACACACACACACACACACACACACACACACACACACACACACACACACACACACACACACACACACACACACACACACACACACACACATACACACACACACACACACACACACACACACACACGGTTGGAATAAATTATCTGACCATGTAAAGCTCCCTCCCTTACCCATCTCTGCCTTGGTCTCTCATCTTTCCCTCCCTCCCCCATCTTTGTCTCGGTCTCTCATCTTTCCCTCCCTTACCCATCTCTGCCTTGGTCTCTCATCTTTCCCTCCCTCCCCCATCTCTGCCTTGGTCTCTCATCTTTCCCTCCCTCCCCCATCTCTGTCTCGGTCTCTCATCTTGCCCTCCCTTCCCCATCTCTGCCTCGGTCTCTCATCTTTACCTCCCTCCCCCATCACTGCTTCCCTTTCTCATCTCTCTCTCTCTCATCTCCCCCTCCCTCCCACACTCCCTCCCAGGACAGGTTCAGGGTAAGGGCAGATGCAGGGAGGGAGTAAGGGGGGCAGTATGGCTGCCTGGAGGGATGGAGGAGGAAAAAAGGAGTGCAGTAATGATTCCTGGCCAAACGAGGTGCAGCCGAGTCTTCTAATGAGGTGACATGTTCCTTTGTAAACCGACTCTGACAGAACAGGCCCTCGCTGCTCGCACCATGCTGTAGTATTACAGATAGAGGACAGGAAAGAGAGCAGAGGATGAGAGGAGAGGGGGATGTACAGAAACAACATGTTAGAGCAACACTCATCCACCTATGATGGAACACATACACTCATTGAGTCACTCAGTGTCACTCACAGCCAAGGACGAGGAGAGAAATTGACCGGTGGAGAGAGAGGGAGAGGGAGAGGAAGAAAGAGAGCTACCCACAGGCATGGAATGACTCACGGTGAAGGAGGAAGAGAAATGTAGAGAGAGGGCGGCGGTAGAGAGAGAGCGAGGGAGAGGAAGAGGAAGAGGAGGAAGAAAGCAACACACAGGCATGGACTGACTCACGGTCAAGGAGGAAGAGATGAAAGACATAAGAAGAGAGGGAATGAAGGAGATGGTTATGGAGAAAGTGAGAGTGGGGGAGTAAACATGGTGGGGGGGCTCGCATAGCTAGGTGCATTTCAAATTTACAGCCTTTGGTCGCTTAAGATAAACGCAGACATTAATATCATTACCGCCGTGTGTTACGATAAGCCTTCCTCTGCTGATGCCAAACGCCTCAAGTTTTATGGCTCTTTTATTTAGTTACATTCTATGGTTTCTATGAGTCTGAACCCTCCACCCCCCCCCCCCCCCCCCCCCCCCCACACACACACACACACACACACACACACACACACACACACACACACACACACACACACACACACACACACACACACACACAGACTAATGCTATAACTCTCTGCCTTATCAATGAACGTCATTGTGTAGTTATTATTCAGCATATTATCCAGATATCAATGCTGGGATAGACTCAAACTACACACACACTCTCACACTCGCTTAGACAGACAGACACACACACAGACAGACACACATATCAACACTTTTGCACGCACAAAAACACAAACACGCACACTCACATACCCAGACACATTGTCTACATGTTTACAGTCTATAAAGCTTAAAAATAAAATGAGATGCCTTTACAGGATTCTATTTGTGTGTATGAGGAGGTCATCTGATACCAGTATGCTTTCAGTAGAAGGGCCTTGGAGTCTTCGCATTCTCTGGCATTAGGTTGGCCTGGAATAGAGAGATGTTGAGTGTGAAGTCAGAGTCATTCACTACATCTTATCATGCTGTCAGTCAATAGTTCAATATTGACCAAGGCATATACACTATGTTTATTATCGTGCAGTTGCACATTATTATTGGCCAACATTTCCATAATGCCCATGTGGAGGAAAAGTAACCCTGTAATTCAGGGTTCATTAAACCTCTATCTGCACAGGATTGACATTTTTTACATTTTCCTCTGAGCATAAGCAGAGATTGAAGAGAGAGGGGAGAGAAGGAGAGCGGGAAGGAGAAATGGGAGAGACGAGAGAGAGTTTATTTCCCAAGGCATTCCAAGCGTACCTGTCTGCTACCAAAGGCCCTCTCGTCTTTATTGCATCCCAGCACTGGTATGCTTTTGACAGAGAGAGACATGCACGGCCATGACACAAAGCAAGGAAATATATTATTTCGGAAGGACCTACATTTCTCTAAAGTAAATGCTAAGACTCCACTACCTACAGACTGTGTGGAGAGGAAAAGCTCAAGAAATTGTCAAAGACTCCAGTCACCGAAGTCATAGACTGTTCCCTCTACTACCGCACGGCAAGCGGTACTGGAGTGCCAAGTCTAGGACCAAAAGGCTCCTTAACAGCTTCTACCCCCAAGCCATAAGACTGCTGAACAATTAATGAAATGGCCACCCGGACTATTTGCACTGACACCCCCACACACATTTGTTTTTACACTGCTGCTACTCGCTGTTTATTATCTATGCATAGTCACTTTACCCCTACCTACATGTACAAATTAATGTACCTCGACTAACCTGTACCCCTGCACATTGATACGGTACCGGTAGCCCCTATATCTAGCCTCGTTATTGTTATTTTATTGTGTTACTTTTAATTATTTTCTACTTTAGTTTATTTGGTAAATATTTTCTTACATTTTTGTTAGTTTACTATTCTTATGGGGACTTCTGGTCCCCACAAGTATAGTTAAACAAGTCCACAGACACACACAATGATCCCTTGATGATCGTGCTCAGCAGTTAGAATAGTCATTACCAATGTAAATACATCTACATGTACATGGTCAGTTCTAGAGAAGAGAAAGAAGAGACCGGCAGGAGCTAGTGTTCTGCTCTCTCACTGCAGGTCTAGTTTGGCAGTGAAGCAGAGAGTGGAGAGCTGCAGCAGGAGAGGTAGTCACTGCGCAATGTCTAATATGAAATAAGTCTCAAAGTATTGCTCGCCTGAGGTAGAATACCTCATGATAAGCTGTAGACAACACTATCTGACAAGAGAGTTCTCATCTATATTATTCGTAGCCATCTATTTACCACCACAAAACGATGCTAGCACTAAGACCGCACTCAACGAGCTGTATAAGGCCCTAAGCAAACAAGAAATGCTCATCCAGAAGCGGCGATCTTAGTGTCTGGGGACTTTAATGCAGGCAAACTTACATCCATTTTACCTAATTTCCACCAGCATGTCACATGTGCAACCAGAGGAAAAGAAACTCTAGACCACCTTTACTCCACACACAGAGATGCATACACAGCTCTCCCTCGCCCTCCATTTGGAAAATCTGATCATAATTATATCCTCCTGATTCCTGCTTACAAGTATAAACTATAGCAGGAAGTACTAGTGACTCACTCAATAAAGAAGTGGTAAGATGACACGGATGCTATGCTACAGGACTGTTTGCTAGCACAGACTGGAATATGTTCCAGGATTCATCCAATGGCATTGAAGAGTATACCACCTCAGTCACCGGCTTCATCAATAAGTGCCCATAGTGACCGTACGTACATTTCCCAACAAGAAGCCATGGATTACAGGCAGCATCCACACAGAGCTAAAAGCTAGAGCTCCCACTTTCAAGGAGCGGAACACTAATCCGGACGCGTATAAGAAATCCCAATATTCCCTCAGACAAACCATCAAACAGGCAAAGCGTCAGTACAGGACTAAGATTGAATCCTACTACACCGGCTCTGACACTCGTCGGATGTGGCAGGGCTTGAAAAATCTTACGGTCTATGAAGGGAAACCCAGCCATGAGCTGGCCAGTGACGTGAGCCTACCAGACAAGCTAAATGCCTTTTATGCTCGTTTCGAGGCAAGCAACACTGAAGAATGCATAAGAGCACCAGCTGTTCCATACGACTGTGTGATCACGCTCTCCATAGCCGATGTGAGCAAGACATTTAAACAAACGACTTGCCAAAAGACTTATATGTAGATGTCCTAACAGACTTGCCAACAGACTTAGATGTAGATGTCCTAACAGACTTGCCAACAGACTTAGATGTCCTAACAGACTTGCCAACAGACTTTGATGTAGATGTCCTAACAGACTTGCCAACAGACTTTGATGTAGATGTCCTAACAGACTTGCCAACATACTTAGATGTAGATGTCCTAACAGACTTGCCAACAGACTTAGATGTCCTAACAGACTTGCCAAAATACTTAGATGTCCTAACAGACTTGCCAACAGACTTAGATGTCCTAACAGACTTGCCAACAGACTTTGATGTAGATGTCCTAACAGACTTGCCAAAATACTTAGATGTCCTAACAGACTTGCCAACAGACTTAGATGTCCTAACAGACTTGCCAACAGACTTTGATGTAGATGTCCTAACAGACTTGCCAACAGACTAAGATGTAGATGTCCTAACAGACTTGCCAACAGACTTAGATGTCCTAACAGACTTGCCAACAGACTTAGATGTAGATGTCCTAACAGACTTGCCAACAGACTTTGATGTAGATGTCCTAACAGACTTGCCAACAGACTAAGATGTAGATGTCCTAACAGACTTGCCAACAGACTAAGATGTAGATGTCCTAACAGACTTGCCAACAGACTTAGATGTCCTAACCGACTTGCCAACAGACTAAGATGTAGATGTCCTAACAGACTTGCCAACAGACTTAGATGTCCTAACAGACTTGCCAACAGACTTAGATGTAGATGTCCTAACAGACTTGCCAACAGACTTAGATGTAGATGTCCTAACAGACTTGCCAACAGACTTTGATGTAGATTTCCTAACAGACTTGCCAACAGACTAAGATGTAGATGTCCTAACAGACTTGCCAACAGACTAAGATGTAGATGTCCTAACAGACTTGCCAACAGACTTAGATGTCCTAACAGACTTGCCAACAGACTTAGATGTAGATGTCCTAACAGACTTGCCAACAGACTTTGATGTAGATTTCCTAACAGACTTGCCAACAGACTAAGATGTAGATGTCCTAACAGACTTGCCAACAGACTTAGATGTCCTAACAGACTTGCCAACAGACTTAGATGTAGATGTCCTAACAGACTTGCCAACAGACTTTGATGTAGATGTCCTAACAGACTTGCCAACAGACTTAGATGTAGATGTCCTAACAGACTTGCCAACAGACTTAGATGTAGATGTCCTAACAGACTTGCCAACAGACTAAGATGTAGATGTCCTAACAGACTTGCCAACAGACTTAGATGTCCTAACAGACTTGCCAAGAGACTTTGATGTAGATGTCCTAACAGACTTGCCAACAGACTTAGATGTAGATGTCCTAACAGACTTGCCAACAGACTTAGATGTAGATGTCCTAACAGACTTGCCAAAACTATAGTTTGTCAACAAGAAATTTGTGGAGTGGTTGAAAACGAGTTTTAATGACTCTAACATAAGAGTGTGTAAACTTACAATTTCAGCTGTATATACTAGGCAGTGTCAGAGGAAAATTGTCAAAGACTCCAGTTACCCAAGCCATAGACTGTTCTCTCTGCCCCCCCCCCCCCCCCACCCCTTTATTTTTACACTGCTGCTACTCGCTGTTTATTATCTATGCTTATTCACTTTACCAATTACTTCGCCTAACCTGTACCCCCGCATATTGACGCGGTACCGGTACCCCCTGTACGTAGCCTCGCTATTATTTTGTAATTGCCTTTGAACTTTTTTTTTTACTATTTCATTTTTACTTTAGTTTATTTAGTTAATATTTTCTTAACTCTATTTCTTGAACTGCATTGTTGGTTAAAGACTTGTAAGTAAGCATTTCATGGTAAGGTTGTATCTGTTGTATGTGACAAATAAAATGTGATTTGATTTGTACAGTAATGCAGAGCGTACTGCAGAGCGTACTGCGAAGCACTGTGACTGATGTTCTATTCTTACCGCATTGTGATTGGATTGATGTTCCGGGCTGTGCTGCTGCAGTCAAGGCCAGCGACTCGGCGGGGGGGAGGTGAACCTTGGAGGTACAGGATGGACGGCAGGAGATATACGAGCCTAACTGCTTTTTCATTAAGCGCCCTGTCATTATGAAAAAGGCCTTTCTTTCTGCTCGTTTTCTCTCGTCTCCTTTCCTCCTTTTTTCCCTTTAATAGTTTTCCGTTCAAGGTCAGACGTCGTTTGGGTTTATATGAACGGAGAGGAGGACAGGAGGAGAGGAGGAGAAGTGAGGGAGGCGGTGGATGAACAGTGGGCTCTGTTCTGTTCTGCACCACCAGGAGAGCGATGGGACTCAGGGAGGGAGATAGATCATGAGAGCCTGACTGACGCTCGGAGCAGAGATGCTGACAATGCAGCATGTAGATTTAGTAAAGGGCAATGTGCAACACCTCCCCTAATGGTGAATGGCCTGGTATGTGTAACATTGAATTGATTTAACACTTCCCTCTAAACCATTTGTTTGGGTTTTTACACTTTACAGTGTTTTTGTAGGCAGAGACAGGGTGGCCATCTTGCCCTTTTTTATTGGGATAGGCCTGCATGTACCTTACCCTCCCCCAACCCATTTGATCGAGCAATAAGGATGTTAAATATATGTTTAATTCAGAACTGTGTTGAGGTAGTGGGCTCTGTGTTTAATCCAGAACTATGTTGAGGTGGTGGGCTCAGTGTTTAATTCAGAACTATGTTGAGGTAGTGGGCTCTGTGTTAATCCAGAACTATGTTGAGGTAGTGGGCTCAGTGTTTAATCCAGAACTATGTTGAGGTAGTGGGCTCTGTGTTTAATCCAGAACTATGTTGAGGTAGTGGGTTCAGTGTTTAATCCAGAACTATGTTGAGGTAGTGGGCTCTGTGTTAATCCAGAACTATGTTGAGGTAGTGGGCTCAGTGTTTAATCCAGAACTATGTTGAGGTAGTGGGCTCAGTGTTTAATCCAGAACTATGTTGAGGTAGTGGGCTCAGTGTTTAATCCAGAACTATGTTGAGGTAGTGAGCTCTGTGTTTAATCCATAACTATGTTGAGGTAGTGGGCTCTGTGTTTAATCCATAACTATATTGAGGTAGTGGGCTCTGTGTTTAATCCAGAACTATGTTGAGGTAGTGGGCTCTGTAGGATCACTACTCACAAATTAATTAATCTCTACACACTCTTCTCCTCCGCTCTTCCTTCTAAACTTTATTTTGAACAACCATGTCCATAAGGACACCCTCAAGTTCCCCTCACATTCCCCTCACATTCCTCTAAGAACACCCTCACATCTCCCTCACAATCCCTCACATTCCCCTAAGCACACCCTCACATTCCCCTCACATTCCCCTAAGCACACCTTCACATCCTCCTCACATTCCCCTCACATTCCCCTAAACACACCCTCACATTCCCCTAAGCACACCCTCACATTCCCCTCACATTCCCCTAAACACACCCTCACATTCCCCTAAACACACCCTCACATTCCCCTAAGCACACCCTCACATTCCCCTCACATTCCCCTAAACACACCCTCACATTCCCCTAAACACACCCTCACATTCCCCTCACATTCCCCTAAACACACCCTCACATTCCCCTAAATACACCCTCACATTCCCCTCACATTCCCCTAAACACACCCTCACATTCCCCTAAGCACACCCTCACATTCCCCTAAGCACACCTTCACATCCTCCTCACATTCCCCTCACATTCCCCTAAACACACCCTCACATTCCCCTAAGCACACCCTCATATTCCCCTAACATTCCCCTAAACACACCCTCACATTCCCCTAAACACACCCTCACATTCCCCTAAGCACACCCTCACATTCCCCTCACATTCCCCTAAACACACCCTCACATTCCCCTAAGCACACCCTCACATTCCCCTCACATTCCCCTAAACACCCCCTCACATTCCCCTAAACACACCCTCACATTCCCCTAAGCACACCCTCACATTCCCCTCACATTCCTCTAAACACACCCTCACATTCCCCTCACATTCCCCTAAACACACCCTCACATTCCCCTAAGCACACCCTCACATTCCCCACACATTCCCCTAAGCACACCCTCACATTCCCCTCACATTCCCCTAACCACACCCTCACATTCCCCACACATTCCCCTAAGCACACCCTCACATTCCCCTCACATTCCCCTAAACACACCCTCACATTCCCCTAAACACACCCTCACATTCCCCTAAGCACACCCTCACATTCCCCTCACATTCCCCTAAACACACCCCTCACATTCCCCTCACATTCCCCTAAACACACCCTCACATTCCCCTAAGCACACCCTCACATTCCCCTCACATTCCCCTAAACACACCCTCACATTCCCCTAAGCACACCCTCACATTCCCCTAAACATACCCTCACATTCCCCTAAGCACACCCTCACATTCCCCTCACATTCCCCTAAACACACCCTCACATTCCCCTAAGCACACCCTCACATTCCCCTCACATTCCCCTAAACACACCCTCACATTCCCCTAAGCACACCCTCACATTCCCCTAAGCACACCTTCACATCCTCCTCACATTCCCCTCACATTCCCCTAAACACACCCTCACATTCCCCTAAGCACACCCTCATATTCCCCTCACATTCCCCTAAACACACCCTCACATTCCCCTAAACACACCCTCACATTCCCCTAAACACACCCTCACATTCCCCTCACATTCCCCTAAACACACCCTCACATTCCCCTAAACACACCCTCACATTCCCCTAAGCACACCCTCACATTCCCCTCACATTCCCCTAAGCACACCCTCACATTCCCCTCACATTCCCCTAAACACACCCTCACATTCCCCTAAACACACCCTCACATTCCCCTAAGCACACCCTCACATTCCCCTCACATTCCCCTAAACACACCCTCACATTCCCCTAAACACACCCTCACATTCCCCTAAACACACCCTCACATTCCCCTAAGCACACCCTCACATTCCCCTCACATTCCCCTAAACACACCCTCACATTCCCCTAAACACACCCTCACATTCCCCTAAGCACACCCTCACATTCCCCTCACATTCCCCTAAACACACCCTCACATTCCCCTAAACACACCCTCACATTCCCCTAAACACACCCTCACATTCCCCTAAGCACACCCTCATATTCCCCTCACATTCCCCTAAACACACCCTCACATTCCCCTAAGCACACCCTCACATTCCCCTCACATTCCCCTCACATTCCCCTAAACACACCCTCACATTCCCCTAAACACACCCTCACATTCCCCTAAGCACACCCTCACATTCCCCTCACATTCCCCTAAACATACCCTCACATTCCCCTAAACACACCCTCACATTCCCCTAAACACACCCTCACATTCCCCTCACATTCCCCACACATCCTCCTTGACATTTCTGACATGGCGGCCGAAAGTATAACATTTGTTATATTTTTTGGTTCCCAAAAAAAGCCCATAACTCAGGCACCCTTTCCCTCCCCTGGTCGTAAAGAGAGAGAACAGAGGGAGGAGGAAGGAAAGGCGAGTCGCTGCTTTCTGGGGTTAGACAGGAACATAAATCCTCTGGGTCATCAGAGATGAGGGGTGTAGAGGAGTGCACACAGCTCTGGGCCGTCAGAGAGGAGGGCTGTAGAGGGGTGCAGTATCAGTTGACTTTCTGGGGTAGAAAACTCCAAACAAAAAGCAGTCTGCATTCTTCAGTTTGAAAAATGGTTCCCCCTTGCACGCTCAAATCAAATCAAATGAAATTGTATTGGTCACATACACATGTTTAGCAGATGTTATTGCGGGTGTAGCGAAATGCTTGTGTTTCTAGCTCCAACAGTGCACTAATGTCTAACAATTCACAACAATACACACCAATCTAAAAGTAAAAGAATGGAATTAAGGAATATATAAATATTAAGATGAGTAATGTCAGAGTGGCATAGACTAAAATACAGTAGAATAGAATACAGTATATACATATGAGATGAGTAAAGCAAAGATATGTAAACATTATAAAGTGACTAGTGTTCCATTATTAAAGTGGCCAGTGATTTCAAGTCTATATATACAGGGAAGCAGCCTTTAAGGTGCTGCAGGGTTACGTAACCGGGTGGAACACAAACACTCGCACACACACGCAAGCGCACGCACGCACGCACGCACCCAAACAAACACACACACACATACACACACGCACTGGCTTCCTCTCTTTCTCACCCCTTATTTGTATCTATTTCATGTACTTTTTCCTCCTCCCCTAGCAGCACTGTAGGTGACCATAAGTGCTGAGCGCTGTGGTACGTTGATGAAGGTCTGTTCTCTGTGTATATTTATGTTATTTTTATGGGCTGCATGAATAATGCATGAGAGACCATAGTGGCGCTGTGTAGAGCGAGAATGTAAATCGATAGGTATTAACTTTGGCTGACGTAAATGATACAGTTGAAGTCAGAAGTTTATATACACTTAGGTTGGAGTCATTAAAACTCGTTTTTCAACCACTCCACAAATTTCTTGTTAACAAACTATAGTTTTGGCAAGTCGGTTAGGACATCTACTTTGTGCAGTGCACAAGTCATTTTTCCAACAATTGTTTGCATACAGATTATTTAATTTATAATTCGCTGTATCACAATTCCAGTGGGTCAGAAGTTTACATACATTAAGTTGACTGTGCATTTAAACAGCTTGGAAAATCCCAGAAAATTATGTCATGGCTTTAGAAGCTTCTGATAGGCTAATTGACATTATTTGAGTCAATTGGAGGTGTATGGGTGGATGTATTTCAAGGCCTACCTTCAAACTCAGTGCCTCTTTGCTTGTTTCTCATTGTGAGATGTGTTGTGGGGGTAAGTGTATAGAATAAATGTTCCTCATTGTGAGATGTGCTATGGGGGTAACTCCATAGAATAAATGTTTCTCATTGTGAGATGTGTTGTGGGGGTAAGTGTATAGAATAAATGTTTCTCATTGTGAGATGTGTTGTGGGGGTAAGTGTATAGAATAAATGTTTCTCATTGTGAGATGTGTTGTGGGGGTAAGTGTATAGAATAAATGTTTCTCATTGTGAGATGTGTTGTGGGGGTAAGTGTATAGAATAAATGTTTCTCATTGTGAGATGTGTTGTGGGGGTAACTCCATAGAATAAATGTTTCTCATTGTGAGATGTGTTGTGGGGGTAAGTGTATAGAATAAATGTTTCTCATTGTGAGATGTGTTGTGGGGGTAAGTGTATAGAATAAATGTTTCTCATTGTGAGATGTGTTGTGGGGGTAACTCCATAGAATAAATGTTTCTCATTGTGAGATGTGTTGTGGGGGTAAGTGTATAGAATAAATGTTTCTCATTGTGAGATGTGTTGTGGGGGTAACTCCATAGAATAAATGTTTCTCATTGTGAGATGTGTTGTGGGGGTAACTCCATAGAATAAATGTTCCTCATTGTGAGATGTGTTGTGGGGGTAACTCCATAGAATAAATGTTTCTCATTGTGAGATGTGTTGTGGGGGTAACTCCATAGAATAAATGTTCCTCATTGTGAGATGTGTGGTGGGGGTAACTCCATAGAATAAATGTGTCTCATTGTGAGATGTGTTGTGGGGGTAACTCCATAGAATAAATGTTTCTCATTGTGAGATGTGTTGTGGGGGTAACTCTATAGAATAAATGTTCCTCATTGTGAGATGTGTTGTGGGGGTAACTCCATAGAATAAATGTGTCTCATTGTGAGATGTGTTGTGGGGGTAACTCCATAGAATAAATGTTTCTGACATTGTGAGATGTGTGGTGGGGGTAACTCCATAGAATAAATGTTTCTCATTGTGAGATGTGTTGTGGGGGTAACTCCATAGAATAAATGTTTATCATTGTCAAATGTGTTGTGGGGGTAAGTGTATAGAATAAATGTTTATCATTGTCAAATGTGTTGCGGGGGTAACGCCATAGAATAAATGTTTCTCATTGTGAGATGTCTTGTGGGGGTAACTGTATAGAATAAATGTTCCTCATTGTGAGATGTGTGGTGGGGGTAACTGTATAGAATAAATGTTCCTCATTGTGAGATGTGTGGTGGGGGTAACTGTATAGAATAAATGTTTCTCATTGTGAGATGTGTTGTGGGGGTAACTGTATAGAATAAATGTTCCTCATTGTGAGATGTGTGGTGGGGGTAACTGTATAGAATAAATGTTTCTCATTGTGAGATGTGTTGTGGGGGTAACTGTATAGAATAAATGTTCCTCATTGTGAGATGTGTGGTGGGGGTAAGTGTATAGAATAAATGTTTCTCATTGTGAGATGTGTTGTGGGGGTAAGTTTATAGAATAAATGTTTCTCATTGTGAGATGTGTTGTGGGGGTAAGTGTATAGAATAAATGTTTCTCATTGTGAGATGTGTTGTGGGGGTAACTGTATAGAATACACGTTTTCTACATTATATTATACTATGTTCCTGTCTTCAACAGGTTGACTCAGTGTCTGAGTTTCATTTGTTCCCATGAGACAATAGGTCATTGTGGGGATGTCTGCCACACCTGTTGTTGAGGGACAAAGGTTGTGACCTCCAGGGGAAGAGAAGCAGGAAGTCAGTAGTTGTGGGCTTGTGGCTGTCTGCATTCTCTTTCTCTTTTTCACTCTACCTTTATCGTCTTAGTCTGAGTGTCTCACCTTCTATTATTAGTGCATTCCTTGTAATGCACATGGATTAGCTTTCTTTCTCTTGTTTTGGGGTCTCTCTCGGGCTCTCTCTCTCGCTCTCTGTCTCTCTCTTTGTCTCTCCTTCACTCTCTCTCTCTCTCTCTCTCTCTCTGTCTTTCTCTCTCTCTCTCTCTCTCTCTCTCTCTCTCTCTCTCTCTCTCTTTCTCGCTCTCTCGCTCACTCTCTCTCACTCTTTTTCTCTGTCTCTCTCTTTTATTCTTTCTCCCCCGCTTCTCTCTCATTCTATCACTCACACCCCCCGTCTCTCTCTGGCTAACTTTCCCCCTTCTCTCCCCCCTCTCGCTCTCTCTGAGCATTTTAACAGAGGTTGCTGGCCTAATCCACCTGGCTTTGGGTCTCAACTTCCAAAATGCCGATATGAGAGATGCCTATAACTCGCGTCACTCACACACACACACACACACACACACACACACACACACACACACACACACACACACACACACACACACACACACACACACACACACACACACACACACACACACACACACACACACTGGGTGTTACTCCGGGGGCTTTCTGTGGCAAGGCATTGCACGGTATTACATGAAAGGTCAGTTACTGAGTTTCCATTTTAACTTCCTTTCCGCCGGTAGCAAGCTGAGAGGCAAAATACATTTTTGGATTGTCTGTCAGGCCCTTGTTTGATTTCCTTGGATCAGTGTGTGTGTTTTTGTTGGAGGTTTTCACACCCCCAGATTAAATCCTCTCATTGAAATTACATTTTCACAGTTTGTGCTGGGAAACAGTCTGTCATTAAGAAAGGCAGGATTACTCTTAAGTTTGCGATGTTAAGAGTGTGTGAACCACACAGTGAAATATGTGTGAGCTGAACAATGAACTGTGTGTGTGTTTGGCGACACAGACACTGACAGTGTGTTTTACGATACGTTTGGTTCCCCTCAAATGTAAATGCATAGAGAAAGCCAGAGGTCTATTTTTAAGAGAACTGAATTCCTCAAAGTGGGAGAATATATTTCTCTCTTTCTCTCTCTCTCTCATTCTCTGGTCCTTTCTCCTCGTGGACACGTAAATCACCTCTGTTTCACCAACTCAGAGGCTTCAGGGACACAGAAAACTCAGCAGGGCCTTCATTTAGACTGCAAGAGAGAGAGAGAGAGAGAGAGAGAGAGAGAGAGAGAGAGAGAGAGAGAGAGAGAGAGAGAGAGACAGAGAGAGAGAGACAGAGAGAGAGAGACCGAGAGAGAGAGAGAGAGAGAGAGAGGATATGAAGAGGTGGGAGAAAAGCAGATGAGAGGTTGAGACAAATTCATGGTCGGTGAGAGTGAGAGAAGAGAGGTTGGGAAATGGCAAATGGAAAGAGAAGGAGAAGATGAACTAACAGAAAGAGAGGGTTAGCTTGGCTTTGTAGATATTTCTGTAAATATTGCCAAAATAAAAATTGTTAATCAGACAAAATAAGAAAATATGTTTGCTTTGGTATCCCAAGAAATTGGGTCTTTGTTTATGTATTGTGAGGTACGAGCGTTTCATAAGAGATCTCATAGCAACAGTCTGGATGTCCTCCACGGTGGAACTGCTGTTTTTTCATTTCATCAAATAGCTGATCCCTCTAGTTAATCTCTTTTGTGTAATGAAGGATCAGACACAGCTGTGCGGGCTTGTGTGAGTGTGTGTGCGCCCGTGCTTGCGTGTGTGTGTGTGTGTGTGTGTAAGAGAGAGGGAGAGAGAGAGAGACTGTCTGGAAATACTCACTTGGTCTCTTTCTTCCCTTCCCATGACACACATGAACATGCATGCAAGCTTCATACACACACACGCACACATGTACTGTACACACACACAGCTAATTAAGCTGTAGTAACACAATACTCAATTCCAAACAACTTAATCTCCAAAGAGCAATATATAATACCCTACTCTGTTTACAGACATAGTTTATTAGACAGAGTACATATGTACATCTTGGATATATTTCCCAACCAGCCCCTCACCTCCAGGTCCCCTCCCATGACCTCTGTATAACTATGTGCTCTGTGTGTGACCCCAGCACAACAGCTCCACTGTGACACTGACAGTAAGAAAAGCAATAGAATGAAGAGGTTACCTAAGTGGTCCCATCAGGCTGATTCCTCACAATGGGTTCTGTGACCCAGTTTAATCGTCAATTAACAGGGGTGAGACTCGGGTTCCCATGGTGATAGTCCATCCTGGCAGGTCCACTCAGACTCTGTGATAAAGGGGATGGAGGTACCACTCCTTCCAGAGAGCTGGTTGACAATCAAACACTACTTTTAAAACCACCATTATCTAACAGAGCACTGGTCATCAGGGGAGACAGGAAGTAGGAACCGATATCTGATGTAATTGTTATTTTATTAATATTGTATATGTGATTTACTCGGTGAAAAGGCTTCATTTAGAAGGTCAGCATGTTCCCAGGTACAGCTTGTTGTTCTTGTTCTGTGAGCAGCTAGCTATTTCTCCAGCGCTGTAGTCAGTCCTATGGTGCTTCGGCACTTTATAGCCACTTAATGGACTGAGCTGAGCAGCGCCATGAGTTGAAACAGCTCTAGCAGGCTAACCTCATTGTGGCCAAGAGCCGACTCCATCAGTGTGTGTACCTCCTATAGAATAGACCTACAGCCTCTTAGTAAACAGAGAGCGATCAACTGACTATCTCTCACCCGAGTTACATTCCTAGTCCATCCACGTAGAACATAGGTACACTAAGGAATACACATGCAAGAACACACACACAACCACACTATGGGCACCACTCACAAACAAACCTACACATGCATACATGCTAAGCCTTACACAAACCCACACTGTCATACTTATACACACAAACATGCAAACACTCTCAGTTACACACACGAACCCACACTTTCTCCTACTTTCACAAACGAAGCCACACTTTCTCACACTTTCTCACACAAACCCACACTCTCATACTAATACACACAGACACATTCTTGCCTTGTCTCTAGGGCCACAGGAAGGCCTCTCACACACTGCGGCCTGTTGGCCTGGTTCTGGGCCTGGTGTTGTTGTTGGACCAGTGGACTGGGTTAGCAAGGCTAATATCAATCATTCAGCCAGCCAGTACAGGGGGAGACAACCAGTGGACGGGGTTAGGTATGGGTGACAGGCCCAGCCTAGCGCTAACTCTACCCCAGACTCCCCCACTCTGAGTCGGGGTAGAGATGGCCAGACTGAGGGTGTGGAGGTATGTTAGGGGATATGGTTGAATTAAGGGGGTGAACTTTTTATTTAACACACATCAACTCACACAGATGGTGAAGTAGATGCAGGGAGTCAGGAAGCAAGTGCAGTTAGTGAGTTTAATGATGAAAAACATAGAATACAAAACAAGAAAAGCATCTAAATATGGAAACATAAACACTATTGCCTGGTGGGTGATAACAATGGAGTACTATATAAAGGGGAAGTAATCAGAGAGGTGATGAAGTCCAGGTGTGCCTAATGAGGCGCAGGTGTGCGTAAGGGTGGGTTGCCAGGTATGCGTCAGGGTGGGTTGCCAGGTGTGCGTAAAGGTTGGGTTGCCAGGTGTGCCTAATGAGGCGCAGGTGTGCGTAAGGGTGGGTTGCCAGGTGTGCCTAATGAGGCGCAGGTGTGCGTAAGGGTGGGTTGCCAGGTGTGCGTAAGGGTGGGTTGCCAGGACCAGTGGTTAGTAGACCGGCGATGCCGAGTGCCGGAGAGGGGGTGCGGGAGTGGACGTGACACATATAGTACACACACACACACACACACCAACACAGACACAGACACAGACACAGACACACACCAACACACATGCACACACACCAACACACACACACACACACACACACACACACACACACACACACACACACACACACACACACACACACACACACACAAACACACACACCAACACAGACACACACACACCAACACAGACACACACACACACCTACACAGACACACACACACCAACACAGACACACACACACCAACACAGACACAGACACAGACACACATTAACACAGACACAGACACACACCAACACAGACACAGACACACACCAACACAGACACACAAACACCAACACAGACACAGACACACACCAACAAAGACACAGACACACACCAACACAGACACACAAACACCAACACAGACACAGACACACACCAACAAAGACACAGACACACACCAACACAGACACAGACACACACCAACACAGACACAGACACACACCAACACAGACACAAACACCAACACAGACACAGACACAGACACACAAACACCAACACAGACACAGACACACAAACACCAACACAGACACAGACACACACCAACACAGACACAGACACACAAACACCAACACAGACACAGACACACACCAACACAGACACAGACACAGACACACATTAACACAGACACAGACACACATTAACACAGACACAGACACACACACCAACACAGACACAGACACACACCAATACAGACACAGACACACATTAACACAGACACAGACACACACCAACACACATGCACACGCGCATACACAAACTGTCATACACACACACACACACACACATCCCTGTACACACACAGAAGAAGGAAGCATGATATGCAAGGTGTCCATATCTAGCAGAGCTTCAACCACAGACGATTCTCATGTCAGCCCACACTCCCCTGACAAAGGCCCTATTTTAATTCCATTCTCCAACCCGCTGAAAGCGGAGGAATTAAGAACGGGTGTTTGAGCAGGGATATGCTCAGATGTTAGGCCGATAAGAATCTTATTGTTGTCACTGTTCCAGGTCTGAGCCTTGTTGAACAGAAAAGCAGAGCCAGACTCTCAGTGGTATTACTAGTCTTGTGTGTCTCAGTCAATCTATATTCCTTTCTTTCAACGTCAGTTTCAAACCACTCGATGATGGATGGTTAGTGTGTCGCGAGGCGCCTTTTATTTCACTCTATCATTCTCTTTTTCATTCTTTTTTTTGTTTTAACTTCGTTCAGTTCTCCTCAGAGTGAAAGAGTGGATTGGAATAAGTGACATATTTGTATTGAATCTCTCTCAGCCCAGCTCTCCCTCTCGTCACTTTTCTCCCTCGATCATCTTCTTGTATAGTGTCTACATGCCTCGAGTCAATCAGAACCAGCAGTAACCCACGTTGGCTGTCGTCTGCATAGCAGATGTTTTGGCGGTGTTGGAGGTGGAATTGTGGCATAAGCTGATATATTGGTATAGCGACTGCTCATGTGTGTCACAAACCATTCCCTTCCTTACTATCCCTAACTCGTTACAAGTTCAAAACAGCGATAGAAAGTGCCAACCCACTATTGTGAAATAGACACAAATTACTTGTGCGAAATTCGTGACAGACACATGAAAAATGTTTTAGTGTCCACCACATGATATTGTATATAGTGCATTTCAATCACAGATGAAGGCAGTAGGTTACGTAGCCCATTCCAGCAGTCTAGGACCAAAAGCGCCCTCTTCGGCCTCTTTGAGTGGAATGTTACTCATATTTTTTATCATTTCATAATTAATAAAGATTATTTAAAAAACATACTTTTTTTCGTGTGCTTGTCACAAATTTCCAATAGTTCATTTGTGTTTATTTGATGATAATCTGTGAAAGTGTGTTGAAAGTGTAGGGTCTATCGATGGTAGAAATAATGACAGGCTAATGAATGTCTTCCTGCTGATTTGGATGGGGTATTGATAGCCAGTCTATTTGAGTTAAAGACAACAGAGCATCACGCATTCATGTGTTTGAACTTGCAACGTGGCTGCATGGGATTTGTCAGATATAATGCTGGGCGTGATTTCGCTGCGTCCAATAGCAGTGTCCGTGACAAGGTACCGCAAGGAGCTGCTTGTGAATTTGACAGCTCCACCTCCGACACCTCCAAAACAACCGCTATGTGGATGTCGGCTAGTGCAGATCGGAAGAATCTAACCATAACTTTCTCCCTGAACCCACCCTCTCTCATGCTGTTATCAGGGCTATTTCTGCACTGTGATAACAAGGTTCCGTTCAAACTAATTGAGCCTCAGGAGATAGTTCAGGGGAATTGGAGGAGAGGAAGGAGTGGAGGAGAGGCGGGAGTGACTTGATTAACCTGTGGTTGGCCTGCAGGGATCTCATCCAAATCCACCCTGAACCTACAAATATGCACACACACACACACACATACACACAAACACACACAAACCTGTGGTTGGCCTGCAGGGATCTCATCCAAATCCACCCTGAACCTACAAATATGCACACACACAAACACACACAATCCCCAAATCATTCAAAATCACCCCACCACCACCACCCCACCCATACCCCCCCCCCCCCCCCCCCACCCCCCACCTTCCAGTTGTGTGCTGAAGAGGCAGGCCAATGTGCTGGACAAACAGACAGACAGACAGCAGTGTTAGGGGAAAGTGGTTTGTTGTGGAGATTACCACAGGGGTCAGAGGTCAGGATATCAGGTGGGGCCAGCTCTGCAGCAGAGGGATAAGGGGCTGAGTGGTCAAGTGGCTGACCACCCTCACCATCATCTGGGACTAGCCTAACGGCCGACCGGCTGGCTGAATAGACCCCCGGGCCTGGAGGTAAGATTAATCTGGTCCCGGACACACTGATAAACCTCCACCAGCATACACACAAGCAATCACTGGAGATAATACCACTGGAGGTAGTGTCCATTTTTTAGACACAAAGCAGGTGAAGGACAACTTATTCACCACTTTTGTGTTTGGTCACTTGTGGGGATATATATGCCTCTGTGTGAAGCCATTGGGCAGCAAGACTTAATGAGTATCCAGTGTTGAGTGTTTCCCTTGTCGAGGTCTATGGTTGCTTTGTTATAGACATACGTCTATTGCTGTTATTGCCAAGTGGAGTCCATCTTGGATCAACTGCAGCCAGGAAGATATAACCAGTGAATTCTGGGTCTATGTTATCCTAATTCTCCCTCCAGCTCTCAGACAGATGTGGACGATGACATGTTTAAAAACTGACATGTTTTACGAGGTGATGAACACAGAATACGTAAACACAAGTTTTGTTGCGTCTCCCATTCCCCTCCCCGACCCTCTACTCCTGACCCACTACTCCTCCGATCCCTCACTTCACCCCTCCCTTCCAGCTGACAGAAGTTGGCTGCAGGCCTGTCAGTCCCCAATTAAAGGAGTTGAAAGTGAGTGTCATAATAAAAGAATCCAGCAAGATTAGAGGAGTTTTCAGGAGGAGAGGAGGAGGGGAGGGGAGGGATGAGAGGGAGGAAAGGAGGAGGGGAGGGAAGAGAGGGAGGAAAGGAGGAGGGGAGGGGAGGAGGAGGGGAGGGAGGGAGGGGAGGGAGGAGATGAGAGGAGGAGGGAGGGAGGGAGGGAGGGAGGGAGGGAGGGAGGGAGGGAGGGAGGGAGGGAGGGAGGGAGGGAGGGAGGGAGGGAGGGAGGGAGGGAGGGAGGGAGGGAGGGAACTCCCATTTAGAGGGGACATATTCAGAAGTTATTGGAAGAAAAAATACATAGAAAGAAGATTTTTAATAGTTTAGATTTCTTATATATCAGTTTTTGTTGTTGTTGTTTTTTTCATGGGTCTCTGTCTCTAAAGGAGAACGGGAGCTTCATGCTCGTGAAATATCTCATCCTTCCATCTTCGCTGGGTTTATTTTGCTGAAGTTCCAGTTTCAGTAGCTTTGTCATTCCGTTTCAGAGTTCTATTTTTCCTTGCTTGTTAAGTTCCTAGGTCCTCCATCGTCTTCCGTTCATTTTCCAATATGACTGTGGAGAGTCCTGGAAAACTGCCTCTGGACCGGGTTGCTGCTAGAGCAGGAGGAACTCCCATAAGTGCTTTTTCATGTTGTTGGGTCTAAGTCTGCGATAGTTACTGTCTCCTGTGTCTGTCAAACGAATGCAACACAAAGACAAACGTTAAACTCCAAACTAAATACTTTGAGAGAAACCTCAATCTAAATTACCACACGCTCTGTCTTTCTGTCACGTTTGATTGGTTGGTGTTTTGTTTCTGTTTTTCAACAAGACTGTTCTCTGTTGTCCATCAGAGGTAAAGGCTTGGCAAGTCTCCACAAGGTCAGCAGCACTGTCCTGCAAGCCGCTCGATCAATAAACTCTGATGTCTGGAGGAGAGGGTTTCTACTCAGCACTTTTCCCACCAGGCCTTTCAAATCTAACAGGGTTAGGCTCTGCTTAGCTTCGATATTTCACCCTCCTTCATAATAGCACTATGTCACCCTTCTTCATAATAGCACTATTTCACCCTTCTTCATAATAGCACTATTTCACCCTTCTTCATAATAGCACTATTTCACCCTTATTCATAATAGCACTATTTCAACTTTCTTCATAATATCACTATTTCACCCTTCTTCATAATAGCACTATTTCACCCTTCTTCATAATAGCACTATTTCACCCTTCTTCATAATAGCACTATTTCAACTTTCTTCATAATAGCACTATTTCACCCTTCTTCATAATAGCACTATTTCACCATTCTTCATAATAGCACTATTTCACCCTTCTTCATAATAGCACTATTTCACCCTTCTTCATAATAGCACTATTTCACCCTTCTTCATAATAGCACTATTTCACCCTTCTTCATAATAGCACTATTTCACCCTTATTCATAATAGCACTATTTCAACTTTCTTCATAATATCACTATTTCACCCTTCTTCATAATAGCACTATTTCACCCTTATTCATAATAGTACTATTTCACATTTCTTCATAATAGCACTATTTCACCCTTCTTCATAATAGCACTATTTCACCTTTCTTCATAATATCACTATTTCACCCTTCTTCATAATAGCACTATTTCACCCTTATTCATAATAGTACTATTTCACATTTCTTCATAATAGCACTATTTCACCCTTCTTCATAATAGCACTATTTTACCCTCCTTCATAATAGCACTATTTCACCCTTCTTCATAATAGCAATATTTCACCCTTCTTCATAATAGCACTATTTCACCTTTCTTCATAATATCACTATTTCACCCTTCTTCATAATATCACTATTTCACCTTTCTTCATAATATCACTATTTCACCCTTCTTCATAATAACACTATTTCACCCTTCTTCACAATAGCACTATTTCACCCTTCTTCATAATAGCACTGTTTAATAGACTGCTTTGTAAAACAGAAAAACACTTCCCTCTCCTGTTGGTCCAGAGATTAGAGTTGAAGCGTTTGGGTTATGGATTATGACATTGTGGGGACCTAAATGAAGGACCTCCTAGACTCTAGAGTCCCTACACAGCAGATGTGGTTAATGGCGATGTCAATGTGAAGAGGTGGTGTACTATTGTGTACTATTGTTCATGCTGGCAAAGTCTGTCTTTCAAATCTTCAAGTTGAGTAACATCACAAAAGGTTCCAATCTAACCCTTGGCTCTGACAGTAAGGGTTTGGAGGGTCAAGCCAGTTTGAGAAGCTAGCACTTCATCTGAAGGTTGGAAAAGCGGGGTTGGTAGGGCTGGGAACGTTGAATCTCAAACCTTCACCCTACTTTCAGTCTGTGTTTGAATGACAACATAAGTCGGTCCAAGTGATTTCAATATGAAGTTACGTCTGAAACGTGAACTTCAGACCCTTTCCACAAACAAAATAGTCAAACATCTGAACAAGATGTTATAGGAAAATGCCAGAAAACTTTTAATTTCTTTTCATGAAAATAAATATGGTATAATATTTCACATTATGCTACATTGCTCCACATTAATGCCAGATATATTATAACAATGGTGTAAACATTGGCATGTCTTATTCTGCCATCTGTAGTTTAGCTTCTCCCCAATGAAAGGAATGATGAACACAATCCATCAGACTGTTCTTGGACCTCATTGGGAAGAACTAATGAGGTGAAACCATGTTATTGAGAGGACCATTGGGTTGTGGTTGTCATTTGCTGGTAGCAGTGGTGAGGAGAGAGAGACTGCTTTCCAACTCGTGTCCCAAAACAGTGGTCAATACCTCAGCTTTCAAGATGACTTTGCCATACCCAGCTTATTTTGCAGACTAGAGACCTAGCTTTAGAGACCTAGACCATTAGACTAGAGACCTATTATTTCCAAATGACCGACACCTCTCTTTCTGCCTCTATCTTTTCACTTTCTCTGTGCAGCTCTTTCTCATTTCTGTCTCTCGTTTTATCTCTTTCATCTTCTCCATCTGTCTCTTGCACTGTCAAACCTCTGCTTCTCGTTGTCTCTATTCCTATCTGTCTCAAATCAAAGGTTACTTGTCCAATGCTCTGAACACAACGGGTGGGTGGTGTAGTCTTTACCGTGGAACTCTTGCTAACTAGCTCTTCCCAATGATGCAGAGTTCAAAAAGGATAATACAAATACAAATAGTAACAGTATGACTCTGAAGGTTGTCTTTCTGACTTGCTTTTCAAAATGGTCTGGAGTTGAACATTAAAATAGGAATGTTTTGTGGAATTTGCTCTTGTTAAACTTCAATCCAATCATGTGAAATGTTCTGTTGTCTTCTTTCAAAGACCCACCACATGACCCTGCAAGTACACCCACACACGCACACACGTAAACACACACACACACACACAGGCCCACACAAACACAAAAATACACATACTTACACACACACACACCACGCGTTTTCCGTTCAAAGCCAATAAGCATCTCCTTCTGCAATCGTTCATCCCTAGCTAACATATGCATGCCTTGTTATAGGCCTTCCTCGGGAAACGTGTAAAACACAATTTGGCAGAGAATACAGTACTTCAGCTTCCATTCAAAAAATGGCCTCAGTTCTCCCTCTCCCCATCAAAGCCTCGGACAATAAGTGTTTTAACGCCCCTGGAAATGAGCGCAGGAAACAGATGTTGTTCTGATTAAGCACACCGACCACGTTAAAAAGCTCTCCGACGCCTTGTGGCCCGAGACACAACCTGCAGCTCATAGTCAGATTTATCTGTTCTCATGTGCCGCAGAGGGATCTCACTGCCAACTCACTGGGGGGTGAGGGGGTGAGTGTGTGTGTGTGTGTGTGTGTGTGTGTGTGTGTGTGTGTGTGTGTGTGTGTGTGTGTGTGTGTGTGTGTGTGTGTGTGTGTGTGTGTGTGTGTGTGTGTGTGTGTGTGTGTGTGTTTATTGTTATAATAAGCAGGAAACAAAGCCAGTTTGATGGTTTCTACTTTAATAAGAATGCACCACATGGCAACCCTTAATTATAGCTATAATTTTACAAACTAGATATAAAAGACCATAAATAATGACATAAGTTACATGTACCTAAAATCCTTGACAAAATAAATCAAATGACCAAAAATAAAATAAAAATATTACAACAACAAAAACAAGATTAAAAGAATGTTAGATCTACATGGCTGGATCATATGGTATCAGAAGGCAGACAATGACAAACCTTAATGTGTGTTTTGTTAGGTTGTTTCATCATTAACTAAATGTAAAACTATTATACAGTACATTCTGTTTCCCTTTCCTCACACTTCTTGCATATTTCCACATGACAGGTCGTTGACGGATTAAAACCCAACTTCAGCAAAGAGAAGATCATTGAGCTGGGCTGGTATGGAGGCCGGAGGAATCTGTAGTCTGTCAACCATCACATATGATTGGAAAAACATTCAGATAATAATGATTGTATAATTTGTATATTTTTTTAAGTCCTTTGAATGTAACCTGACTGTCATTTGGTGCATATCTGAAAAATCTAAATGAAACGAGACCAATGATATTCCCTTCTTATCACCCTTTTCTGCATCAAGTCCTAGTTGACTACATACATCCCCTGCTCAAAATCCAGCAAGATTTTTCTTCAGCTCGGGGAGTCCACTCTGCTTTCTAAATGAGAGAGCCTATGCCGCTGACTGTCCATCTGTCCTTCTGTGTTTCTGTCAGGAGGCTATTGTCTATATATTCCACTGGATCCCACTACTAAAGCCATTGCAGTTAAGGGTGTGTTGAAAACATCAAAACTCTTTAAACGCTGTTGCTGAAGAGGATTGACAGAGCAGGAGTAGTGGCACACTTTACATTGTTTTTGTCGACACAAAGCAAGTCATGAAATTCCAAAAACAAATAAACCCCCTCCACTGTAGAATAAAAACAGACAACTATTGATATTACTTTGAAGACATCATAGACACTCATACAGACACGCACACACACACACACACTCATTCATTCACTCAAAAACACACACACACACACACACACTCACTCACACACACACACACTCAACACACACACTCACTCACACACACACACACTCAACACACTCACTCACTCACACTCACTCACTCACTCACTCACTCACTCACTCACTCACTCACTCACTCACTCACTCACTCACTCACTCACACTCACTCACTCACTCACTCACTCACACACACTCAACACACTCACTCACTCACTCACTCACTCACTCACTCACAGTCACTCACTCACTCACTCACTCACTCACTCACTCACTCACTCACTCACACACTCACTCACTCACTCACTCACTCACTCACTCACTCACTCACACACTCACTCACTCACTCACTCACTCACACACTCACTCACTCACTCACTCACTCACTCACTCACTCACACACTCAACACACTCAACACACTCAACACACTATCACATGCTCGCTGTTACCATACACTCACTTTACATGCAAACCAAAAACACAAAGGAAAATAAACTTCAAAATTCATAAAACAAGTACATCGTCTGCTGGAGCAGGGTCTAGTTTATATTACATTATTTAAATGTTTTTTAAGCGTTGCTGAATCATTCATATTGTTTTCGTAAGCTGTTGATGGTGGTCATGGATCGCTAGTCTGTTTGTCCGTTGTGAAAAATGGAGCGACGCCGAACAGCGAACGTGCCAGACATGGAGAGATGAATTTCTCATCATGGAGTTGGAGGAGACTCCAAGGAGAAGAGGAGGAATTCTGGTCATGGAGAGAGGGAGGAATCCTGTTGATGAAAGGCGGCGGCAGCTGGAGGGGAGAGAGGGAGAGAGAGAGAGAGAGAGAGAGAGAGAGAAAGAGAGGGAGAGAGAGAGAGAGAGGGAGAGGGAGAGAGATCACGTCAGTCATGGTTGGTTTTGTTTTCAGTTTGAATGCCAGTTTCTGCCTGGCATAGAACTACTCAAATATCCTTGTGATGCCCAACAACACATACCAGTTAAAGCATATAGAAAGTTATAGTCATTCAATGCTTAACAAGAACATCAGCCTTCACCAACCGATACAATGACATCAGTGCATTATTGGTTGGCGAAAACCAACAATAGAAAACATTTCCTTCATCATGGGAACCGATCCTGAGACATGCCGCTCTGATAGGCTGCAGACCTGGGTTTAAATACTGTTTAAAATCGTTCAAATATTTTAATCATTTGGTTTAGCCTGCCTGGAATGCCAGATGGGCGGGGTTTGCAGTTTTGCTACTCTTCTATTGGTTCCATTGCACCAGGCAAGCGCAATCAAGCCCAGCAAAAGCATTCAAAATTACTTCAAATACTATTTGAACCCAGGTGTGAGCGGCTGTGGTGTGCTGTCTGCTGACTCAGTCAGTGATTAATCGTCCTCATTCACACGCCAGGCGGTTTAGAGCAGTGACTGATCTGAGAACAGGGCTTATTGATCTACTCTACGGCCTCAGGTGCCGGGCTGCTGGTTTATTAACACACCACTCAAACAGCTCAGCACTCAATGAGCTCACCACTGCAGAGAGTTTGACAATACTACAGTATGTACACACTGCAGAGTGAGAGTTACACAGTACTACAGTATGTACACACTGCAGAGAGAGAGTTAGACAGTACTACAGTATGTACACACTGCAGAGAGAGAGTTAGACAGTACTACAGCATGTACACACTGCAGAGAGAGAGTTAGACAGTACTACAGCATGTACACACTATAGGGAGAGTTAGACAGTACTACAGTATGTACACACTGCAGAGAGAGAGTTAGACAGTACTACAGCATGTACACACTGCAGAGCTAGAGTTACACAGTACTACAGTATGTACACACTGCAGAGAGAGAGTTAGACAGTACTACAGCATGTACACACTATAGGGAGAGTTAGACAGTACTACAGTATGTACACACTGTAGGGAGAGAGTTAGACAGTACTACAGTATGTACACACTGTAGAGAGAGTTACACAGTATGTACACACTGCAGAGAGAGAGTTACATAGTACTACAGTATGTACACACTGCAGAGAGAGAGTTACATAGTACTACAGTATGTACACACTGCAGAGAGAGAGTTAGACAGTACTACAGTATGTACACACTGCAGAGAGAGAGTTACATAGTACTACAGTATGTACACACTGCAGAGAGAGAGTTACACAGTACGACAGTATGTACACACTGCAGAGAGAGAGTTAGACAGTACTACAGTATGTACACACTGCAGAGAGAGAGTTACATAGTACTACAGTATGTACACACTGCAGAGAGAGAGTTAGACAGTACTACAGCATGTACACACTGCAGAGAGAGAGAGAGTTAGACAGTACTACAGTATGTACACACAGCAGAGAGAGAGTTACACAGTATGTACACACTGCGAGAGAGAGTTAGACAGTATGTACACACTGCAGAGAGAGAGTTACACAGTATGTACACACTGCAGAGAGAGAGTTACACAGTACTACAGTATGTACACACTGCAGAGAGAGAGTTAGACAGTACTACAGCATGTACACACTGCAGAGAGAGTTAGACAGTACTACAGTATGTACACACTGTAGGGAGAGTTACACAGTATGTACACACTGCAGAGAGAGAGTTAGACAGTACTACAGTATGTATTCACTGTAGAGAGAGTTACACAGTATGTACACACTGCAGAGAGTTAGACAGTACTACAGTATGTACACACTGCAGAGAAAGAGAGAGTTAGACAGTACTACAGTATGTACACACTACAGAGAGAGAGTTACACAGTACGACAGCATGTACACACTGCAGAGAGAGAGTTACACAGTACTACAGTATGTACACACTGCAGAGAGAGTTACACAGTACTACAGTATGTACACACTGCAGAGAGAGAGTTACATAGTACTACAGTATGTACACACTGCAGAGAGAGAGTTAGACAGCACTACAGCATGTACACACTGCAGAGAGAGTTAGACAGTACTACAGTATGTACACACTACAGAGAGAGAGTTAGACAGTACTACAGTATGTACACACTGCAGAGAGAGAGTTAGACAGTACTACAGTATGTACACACTGCAGAGAGAGTTACACAGTACTACAGTATGTACACACTGCAGAGAGAGAGTTAGACAGTACTACAGTATGTACACACTGCAGAGAGAGAGTTACACAGTATGTACACACTGCAGAGAGAGAGTTACACAGTACTACAGTATGTACACACTGCAGAGAGAGAGTTAGACAGTACTACAGTATGTACACACTGCAGAGAGAGAGTTAGACAGTACTACAGTATGTACACACTGCAGAGAGAGAGTTAGACAGTACGACAGTATGTACACACTGTAGGGAGAGAGTTAGACAGTACTACAGTATGTACACACTGCAGAGAGAGAGTTAGACAGTACTACAGTATGTACACACTGCAGAGAGAGTTACACAGTACTACAGTATGTACACACTGCAGAGAGAGAGTTAGACAGTACTACAGTATGTACACACTGCAGAGAGAGAGTTACATAGTACTACAGTATGTACACACTGCAGAGAGAGAGTTACATAGTACTACAGTATGTACACACTGCAGAGAGAGAGTTAGACAGCACTACAGCATGTACACACTGCAGAGAGAGTTAGACAGTACTACAGTATGTACACACTACAGAGAGAGAGTTAGACAGTACTACAGTATGTACACACTGCAGAGAGAGAGTTAGACAGTACTACAGTATGTACACACTGCAGAGAGAGTTACACAGTACTACAGTATGTACACACTGCAGAGAGAGAGTTAGACAGTACTACAGTATGTACACACTGCAGAGAGAGAGTTACACAGTATGTACACACTGCAGAGAGAGAGTTACACAGTACTACAGTATGTACACACTGCAGAGAGAGAGTTAGACAGTACTACAGTATGTACACACTGCAGAGAGAGAGTTAGACAGTACTACAGTATGTACACACTGCAGAGAGAGAGTTAGACAGTACGACAGTATGTACACACTGTAGGGAGAGAGTTAGACAGTACTACAGTATGTACACACTGCAGAGAGAGAGTTAGACAGTACTACAGTATGTACACACTGCAGAGAGAGTTACACAGTACTACAGTATGTACACACTGCAGAGAGAGAGTTAGACAGTACTACAGTATGTACACACTGCAGAGAGAGTTACACAGTACTACAGCATGTACACACTGCAGAGAGAGAGTTAGACAGTACTACAGTATGTACACACTGCAGAGAGAGAGTTAGACAGTACTACAGTATGTACACACTGCAGAGAGAGAGTTAGACAGTACTACAGTATGTACACACTGCAGAGAGAGTTACACAGTACTACAGTATGTACACACTGCAGAGAGAGAGTTAGACAGTACTACAGTATGTACACACTGCAGAGAGAGTTACACAGTACTACAGCATGTACACACTGCAGAGAGAGAGTTACACAGTACTACAGTATGTACACACTGCAGAGAGAGTTACACAGTACTACAGCATGTACACACTGCAGAGAGAGAGTTACACAGTACTACAGTATGTACACACTGCAGAGAGAGAGTTAGACAGCACTACAGCATGTACACACTGCAGAGAGAGTTACACAGTACTACAGTATGTACACACTGCAGAGAGAGAGTTAGACAGTATTACAGTATGTACACACTGCAGAGGGTTAGAAAGTGTAATGGCCAACAGTACTGCAGTATATACAGTGCATTCTGAAAGTATTTGACTTTTTCCACATTACACACAATACCCCATAACAACAAAGCAACAACTTTTTTTTTTTTTTTTACTAATTACAACAAAAATGAAAAACAGAAATATCACATTTACATAAGTATTCAGACCTTTTACTCAGTACTTTGTTGAAGTACTTATGGCAGCGATTACAGCCTCGGGTCTTATTGGGTATGACGCTACAAGCTTGGCAGTTGGGAGTTCTCCCATTCTTCTCTGCAGATCCTCTCAAACTCTGTCAAGTTGGATGGGGAGCCTCACTACACAGCTATTCTCAGGTCTCTCCAGAGATGTTCGTTCGGGTTCAAGATCGGGCTCTGGGCTCCGGGCTCTCCACTCAAGGACATTCAGAGACTTGTCCCGAAGCCACTCCTGTGTTGTTTTGGCTGTGTGCTTAGTCTCGTTGTCCTGTTGGAAGGTGAACCTTCGCCCAGTTCTGAGGTCCTGAGCGCTCTGTAGCAGGTTTTCCATCAAGGACCTCTCTGTACTTTCCCTCGATCCTGATTAGTCTCCCAGTCCCTGCCTCTGAAAAACATCCCCACAGTATGATGCTGCCACCACCGTGCTTCATCGTAGGGATGGTGCCAGGTTTCCTCCAGACGTGACGCTTGGCATTCAGGCAAAATAGTTCAATCTTGGTTTCATCAGACCAGAGGATCTTGTTTCTCACGGTCTGAGAGTCCTTTAAGTGCCTTTTGGCAAACTCCAAGCAGGCTTTTATGTGCCTTTTACTGACCAGTGGCTTTCGTCTGGCCACTCTACCATAGATGCCTGATTGGTGGAGTGCTGCAGAGACGGTTGTCCTTCTGGAAGGTTCTCCCATCTCCACATAGGATCTCTTGGTTACCTCCCTAACCAATGCTGCAGAAATGTTTTGGTACCCTTCCATCAGATATGTGCCTAGACACAATCTTGTCTCGGAGCTCTACCGACAATCCCTTCGACCTCATAGCTTGGTTTTTACTCTGACATGCACTATCAACTGTGGGACCTTATATAGACGGGTGTGTGCCTTTCCAAATCATGTCCAATCAATTGAATTGACCACAGGTGGGCTCCAATCAAGTTGTAGAAACATCTCAAGGATGACCAATGGAAACAGGATGCACTTGAGCTCAATTTCGTGTCTCATAGCAAAGGGCCTGAATACTGAATAAGTTATTTCTGTTTTTTATTTTGAATACATTTGCAAACATTTCTAAAAACCTGTTTTTGTTTTGTCATTATGAGGTATTGTGATGTCATTATGGGGTATTGTGTGTAGATTGATGAGGACATTTTTGTATTTATTCTAATTTAGAATAAGGCTGTAACGTAACAAAATGTGGAAAAAGTCAAGGGGTCTGAATACTTTCCAAATGCACTGTACATAATGATCCAGGTCAGACCTGAATAATTTCACATACTATAGTGTTTTATAGTTTAAAAAAAATGTGTTTGTTGTGTTAATGCCAACAAAGATATGTCAAATCAATTAAAATCAAATGAAATGTTATTTGTCACATGCTTGGGAAACAACAGGTATAGACTAACAGTGAAATGCTTACTTATGTGCCCTTTCAACAATGCAGAGAGATAAAAAGATAAATAATTGTTAAAAAACAACAACACAAGGAATAAATACACAATGAGTAACGATAACCTGACTAAAATAACTAAGGGAAGGGTAGTTTATAGAACCTTACCATTGTGATTGATGATTGAATAATGTCCAGCATGTATTCTCTTGTTTATTTTGATGTCGTTGTCATTGTTGTTTTGTTACATATCCATCTCTCCGCAGTAGTGCACAGTCGTGTCCAAATAAACCCCATACTCCTTTGCTCTCAGTACCACATTCAGGAAACAAATACACAGTAAGATTCCAACTGGTCCAAACAGCTGTCCGTCAAAGAACATAGAGCAATAATCAGACCAAGGGGGGCGGGCTGTAATCCAAAAGGGGTGATGAAATATGTTTGAGGAGGGATGAGATGGTGGTTTGGGAGGACAAGGGGTAGGAATGCACCTCTTTAGATTAAAAACATTCTGAGAAAATGTCCAGAGGGCAACAAAACAGCCCAATCTGGGACAAAACAAGACCCGAACAGAGCAAAAACACAGAACCCCCTTCCCCTCCCTCCTCCATCCCTCCCTCAACCTCTCAGATTCAGAACATGAGTGTTTATCTGGAGGTTGGAATCCTTCATTTTGTCTGTTGGTATTCGAACGGATGCAGCTGAGAAAGACACTCGAGGGTATGTCAGCGAGTCACAGAGAACAAGTCACACACAGAACACAGCTACGGGACAAAAATCTGCTCTGTGGGTATTCCAGAAAATAACTTTCCAGATATATTACTCTTGCCTAGAGGAGCAATCCCCTCTGAATTCCTTCCAGACCATTGAAGGCACTCCAGTTGGCCTCTCGGAAAAGCTTTCCGTCCATCCCGTTCTCAGCGCCGCTCGCACAGAAAAATATCCCGTTCTCAATAGGGCAAGGTCTAATATCTGATAAAAAGTGCATATTTTTCCCACTTTTCTTCTTCTTGTTCTTTTCTTCTTCTTTTAAATCCAATTTAAAGTGCATGGAAGAGGTAAACAATTTGATTGTTCATTTGTCTTTTGATATTTAATTTGTATTATCCGTTAGAAATTAAGTTGTTTCCTTCTCGTTGATCAGACCGGAACCATTCTGCCTTGCATCTGTTGCATTTGGGAGAGCATTCCCTGGACGCTGGTCAGGATCTTATTCTGGTGTGCAGCTGAGGAGATTCCAATTCGGCCCATGTCCCTGTTTAACAAGAGGGGGAAAGAAAACATTAGGAACCAAGACAAACTATGACAGCATCCTGATTCATATGACAGATTTAACATCCTCTCTAGGTGTCAACCCAGCCTAATATAAATCAGTAAAAAAGTCAGACAGGTCTCTCCTGGATGCATAAATGCTGAGTAACCAAGCTTAACTCACTCCTGTGTCATATGAACCACAGCCTCTGGGCTGGTGTATCCTGCTGCGGTGAAGTTGTCGCTGTATCTCTCCATGCCGATGGCCTGCAGCCAGTCCTCCACAGAGCCCAGGGCCGAGGCCACCTCCGGGCTGACCGGCTCCAGGAGGGTGGTGCTGGGCCTGGGGACGGAGAGGGGTGGAGGGGGAGAGGGTCAGTCTACATCCAGACAACTTGCACGATATTAAAGCAACGGCACCTACAACTTTCAGTTGTCTAACCCACCTAAATCTTTTGACCCACCAAATAATTTTTTATTTTATTTTTTATAAGTACAATCTTTACCCATTGACCGAAATGAATAAGCCTCAACCCACTAACTGTGTGTCGAGCTTCCTAAGCCAAAATTTTGAGAAACTGTTGTCATACAACTTGGCAGTGAGAAACTGATGGATTAGAATGGCACTGCTCTTGTTTCTTATATCACCTGTCACTCAGAGATAACTACAACACTAGAACAACCAATTAAATCAGGACCAGAGGAGGAGAGAGAAACACGGTGCCCTCTGGCCTTATGGTTAGGGAGGTTTTTCATCATCTGACGTTAGCCTATCACAGGGCCAGGCACATGTGAACTACAGTCAACCCTGAGACTTTGAAAAAGGAACTGTAATTCTTCAGCCTCTCTTCTGTCTTTCTGTCTCTTTCTCTCACACACATCTTTTTTTCTGATGCAATCAGCAGGTTAGACAAACTAAGCGCTAGCATGCGTCCCATCTCTATTTGTCCTCCAAGACAGAAGCCAAGTGAAACACAGTTCCTCCCTTGTGTCACCGACACGGTTAGTTAATCGTTATTTAAAGAGAAAACATTAACAACACACACTGTGGCTTTAACCTCCCACTGTTTCTCCTCTAGCATGCAGATATTCATCATGACTCTTGTCCTTCTTTCAGGCACTCACCAACACCTTTTCCATCCCTTCATCCCTCCTTCCTTAGCTTCACAACGATGTCTGCCATCAAATATTTACCCAGGGCCGGTGCGACCGAGGTGAGGGACTGAGCACACTCACTACGGTCCCGCTCCACTGCCGAGGTGAGGGACTGAGCACACTCACTACGGTCCCGCTCCACTGCCGAGGTGAGGGACTGAGCACACTCACTACGGTCCCGCTCCACTGCCGAGGTGAGGGACTGAGCACACTCACTACGGTCCCGCTCCACTGCCGAGGTGAGGGACTGAGCACACTCACTACGGTCCCGCTCCACTGCCGAGGTGAGGGACTGAGCACACTCACTACGGTCCCGCTCCACTGCCGAGGTGAGGGACTGAGCACACTCACTACGGTCCCGCTCCACTGCCGAGGTGAGGGACTGAGCACACTCACTACGGTCCCGCTCCACTGCTCCCCTCCTCCATAATTTAACAGGTGTTGGCTGAAAGGCTTGGGCTGCTGGGTTCAATCGCCACTTTGGTCTGGCTGTGGGGCTGGGAACTGTTGGGGGGGATCAGGGTAGGGTGGGGGGGGGGGGGGGGCTCTGGGGTAGTACACAAGCCCCTTACTTCGATGCGAAATTCGTTGTGAAATACTGTGGTGCTTTGGGCATCTTACTCCATCTCTACCACCCTGAGCCATGGATTGAGACGTTACTAGGGCCCCCAAGACCTCACTCTTGTTCCTAACCCCCCCTGTAAATCTGTTCACGGGATTCAGTTCCACTAATTATTCCTCTAGGACTCTCTCTCCCATTCTCCCCCTCTTTCACCCTCTCTCTCTCTCCCTCTATCCCTGGGTTAAAGAAGAACATTTCCTCCCTCCCCGACTAGCTCTGCGTCTGTAAAAATACGCAGTTCCACCTAGGAGTAACGACTCCTACTTAAAGGGGGCTTTTTATAACATACTGCTAGCTACCATTGTAATTCTCAACTCTATTAGAACACATATCTTATTTTACAAGGTGTACCATTCAGTTAATGTTGTATGGAAGTACAGTATATAAAACAGTACTGATTACACACATTACAATAATAGTGAATAAACTAAGAAATCTCTGTCTCACCGTGTGGTCTCTCCTCCAGTCCTCTTCAGGCTGTTGGGGTTCCGGATCAGTTTGTCCAGCATGTTGACGATCTGGCCAAACTTGGGCCTGTCGCCCCTCTCCCTCTGCCAGCAGTCCAGCATCAGCTGGTGCAGTGCCACGGGGCAGTCCATGGGCGGGGGAAGCCTGTACCCCTCATCTATGGCCTTGATCACCTGTGGGGAGAGAGGGCAGAGGTTAGAGGTTAGGGTTGATGGTAGACTGTGAGATAGATTACTCAGCCATCCTAATTACACTATAACAATGATGTTATTATAATTGAATAATAGGAAGTAATCATGAAAATTGTACAGCTGTAATTACATAGATAATATTTCTATAATGACATAACATCCTTATTATTTGACGTTTTAAACCTGAATGTGTTCTTACTGTAGACTTACATCCTGGTTACTCATGTCCCAATATGGGCGCTCCCCATATGACATCACTTCCCACATTACGATGCCGTAGCTCCACACGTCGCTGGCCGAGGTGAACTTCCTGTAGGCAATGGCCTCTGGGGCTGTCCAGCGAATGGGGATCTTCCCTCCCTGTGATTGACAGGTAACAGGCTGTTAGTATCGCTCACACTGTACCAACTACGTAGGTACATACAAGCATGAAAACGCTGAAATGTATTAACACTACAGTCACACACAAACTTGTGCACACACACACACTTTTACCCTGGTGGTGTATGCAGCCTCGGGGTCGTCCTCCAGTACTCGTGACATGCCGAAGTCAGACACCTTACACACCAGGTTGCTGTTGACCAGGATGTTGCGAGCGGCCAGGTCTCTGTGGACATAGCTCATATCAGAAAGGTACTTCATGCCCGACGCGATGCCACGCAAGATGCCCACCAGCTGGATCACTGTGAAACGCCCGTCATTCTTCTAGAGAAGCAAACAAACAAATCAATGCATGTTAGGTAATGTTTGTATGCAGTGGCAGGATGGGATGATGCTAATCTTTATGACGTTGCTTGGCTGACATTCATTAAGAGGATAACGGCTGTAATAGTCACACCTAGAGTTCTGAACATTTGAAAGCAGACACATACCACACATAAAGTTGAGTACACAGACTGCATTGCATGACTTACCCTCAGAAATGCATCCAGAGAACCATTCTCCATGTACTCTGTGATAATCATCACTGGTTTACCTGAAGAAAGAGAGGGAGGGAGGGAGGGAGGGAGGGAGGGAGGGAGGGAGGGAGGGAGGGAGGGAGGGAGGGAGGGAGGGAGGGAGGGAGGGAGGGAGGGAGGGAGGGAGGGAGGGAGGGAGGGAGGGAGGGAGGGAGGGAGGGAGGGAGGGAGGGAGGAAATGAAAGGCAGATGATTATGGAGGTAAACAATGCACATCACTGTCCAAAGCAGCAGGAGAGCAGTGCTTCTCAGGGGTGTGTGTGCGTGTGGTGTGTGGTGTGTGTGTGGTGTGTAGTATGGTGTGTGGTGTGTGGTGTGTGGTGTGTTGGGAGGGGGTACACCATTCGTCTCAGTCTCGTAGTGATTCAATTAGTTCAGTGTAACAGTGTGTCCTGACGTCTCCTCCTTACTCTACACAGAGAAAGGGATCTCTACTGTAACATAACACCACCACCCCACTCACCCTCCCACACACACACACACACACTCACACACACACTCACACACACACACACACACACACTCACACACACACACACACACACACACAATCAAGTACACTAACACGCAAACCCGCAAGAAATGTGCACGTAATGTTACAGTGCCTTCAGAAAGTATTCACAGCCCTAGACTGTTTCCACATTTTGTTGTGTTACAGCCTGAATTTAAAATGGATTAAATGTAGACTTTTTTGTCACTGGCCTGCACACAATACACCATAATGTCAAAGTGGAATTCGTATTTTTTATTGTTATGTTAACTAATTAATTTAAAATTAAAAGCTGAAATGTCTTGATTCAATAATTATTCAACCCCTTTGTTATGGCAAGCCTAAATAAGTTCAGGAGTAAAAATGTGATTAACAAGTCACATAATAAGTTGCATGGACTCACTCTGTGTGTAAAATGATTTTTGAATGACTACCTCATCTCTGTACTCCACACATACAATTATCTGTAAGGTCCATCATTCGAGCAGTGCATTTCAAACACAGATTCAACCACAAAGACCAGGGAGGTTAACACCTCGCAGAGGAGGGCACCTATTGGTAGATGTTTAAAATGTTTCATAAAAAGCAGAAATTGAATATCCCTTTAGGCATGGTGAAGTTATTAATTACACTTTGGATCGTGTATCAATAAATCCAGTCACTACAAAGTTGCAGGTGTCCTTCCTAACTCAGATGCCAGAGAGGAATAAACCGCTCAGGGATTTCACCATGAGGTCAATGGTGACTTTAAAACAGTTACAGAGTTTAATGACTGTTAATGGTAGTTACTCCACAATACTAACCTAATTGACAGAGTGAAATGAAGGAGGCCTGTACAGAATAAAAACATTCCAAAACATGCATCCTGTTTGCAACAGGGCACTAAAGTAATACTGCAACAAGGCACTAAAGTAATACTGCAACAAGACACTAAAGTAATACTGCAACAAGACACTAAAGTAATACTGCAACAAGACACTAAAGTAATACTGCAACAAGGCACTAAAGTAATACTGCAACAAGACACTAAAGTAATACTGCAACACGGCACTAAAGTAATACTGCAACAAGACACTAAAGTAATACTGCAACAAGGCACTAAAGTAATACTGCAACAAGACACTAAAGTAATACTGCAACAAGGCACTAAAGTAATACTGCAACAAGACACTAAAGTAATACTGCAACAAGGCACTAAAGTAAAACTGCAACAAGACACTAAAGTAATACTGCAACAAGACACTAAAGTAATACTGCAACAAGACACTAAAGTAATACTGCAACAAGACACTAAAGTAATACTGCAACAAGACACTAAAGTAATACTGCAACAAGGCACTAAAGTAATACTGCAACAAGACACTAAAGTAATACTGCAACAAGACACTAAAGTAATACTGCAACAAGACACTAAAGTAATACTGCAACAAGACACTAAAGTAATACTGCAACAAGGCACTAAAGTAATACTGCAACAAGGCACTAAAGTAATACTGCAACAAGACACTAAAGTAATACTGCAACAAGACACTAAAGTAATACTGCAACAAGACACTAAAGTAATACTGCAACAAGATACTAAAGTAATACTGCAACAAGGCACTAAAGTAATACTGCAACAAGGCACTAAAGTAATACTGCAACAAGGCACTAAAGTAATACTGCAACAAGACACTAAAGTAATACTGCAACAAGACACTAAAGTAATACTGCAACAAGACACTAAAGTAATACTGCAACAAGACACTAAAGTAATACTGCAACACGACACTAAAGTAATACTGCAACAAGACACTAAAGTAATACTGCAACAAGACACTAAAGTAAAACTGCAACAAGACACTAAAGTAATACTGCAACAAGACACTAAAGTAATACTGCAACAAGACACTAAAGTAATACTGCAACAAGACACTAAAGTAATACTGCAACAAGACACTAAAGTAATACTGCAACAAGACACTAAAGTAATACTGCAACAAGACACTAAAGTAATACTGCAACAAGACACTAAAGTAATACTGCAACAAGACACTAAAGTAATACTGCAACAAGGCACTAAAGTAATACTGCAACAAGGCACTAAAGTAATACTGCAACAAGACACTAAAGTAATACTGCAACAAGACACTAAAGTAATACTGCAACAAGACACTAAAGTAATACTGCAACAAGATACTAAAGTAATACTGCAACAAGGCACTAAAGTAATACTGCAACAAGGCACTAAAGTAATACTGCAACAAGGCACTAAAGTAATACTGCAACAAGACACTAAAGTAATACTGCAACAAGACACTAAAGTAATACTGCAACAAGACACTAAAGTAATACTGCAACAAGGCACTAAAGTAATACTGCAACAAGACACTAAAGTAATACTGCAACAAGACACTAAAGTAATACTGCAACAAGACACTAAAGTAATACTGCAACACGACACTAAAGTAATACTGCAACAAGACACTAAAGTAATACTGCAACAAGGCACTAAAGTAATACTGCAACAAGACACTAAAGTAATACTGCAACAAGACACTGAAGTAATACCAAAAAAACTGTGGCAAAGCATTTACATTTTGGTCCTGAATACAAAGTGTTTGGAGCAAATCCAATATAACACATTACTGAGTACCACTTTCCATTTTTTCAAGCATAGTGGTGGCTGCATCATGTTATGGTTATACATGTAATTGTTGAGGACTGGAGAGGTTTTAAGGATTAAAAAAGAAACAGAATGGATCTAAGCACAGGCAAAATCTTAGAGGAAAACCTGAATCAGTCTGCTTTCCACCCGACACTAGGAGATTATTTCACCTTTCAGCAGGACAATGGCCTAAAACACATGGCCAAATCTACACTGGAGTTGCTTACCAAGAAAACAGTGAATGTTCCTGAGTGGCCGAGTTACAGTGTTGACTTAAATCTACTTGAAAATCTATGGTAAGACCTGAAAATGGTTGTGCAGCAATGATCAACAATCAATTTGACCGAGTTTGAAGAATTTTTAAAAGAATAATGGGCAAATGTTGCACAATCCAGGTGTGGAAAGCTTTTAGAGACTTACCCAGAAACACTCACAGCTGTAATCTCTGCCAAAGGTGCTTCTACAAATAATTGACTCAGGGGTGTGAGGGGTCTAAACTTGAAGTTCTCCAACTCTGCATTTGACTGGTCCGATTGTCAAGAGGCTGTCAGCAACGGCTCTGTGCGACATGTGATTGGCGCTCCATGACTTACAGGACTTCAGCAGCACCCCAAAGAGGATGTGGAGTTCAACTTGAGAAGGGAGCCTCTTTGACAACCATCTTTGTTCTGTTTTGTTCTCCCCTGCTGCCCCTGGGCTGTCGCTGATTAACAGCTCGCCAAACAAGTCCGAGAAGCGTCTGACCTATGACCCTCAGCTCGCCCCTTCTCAGCCCTGCCCTCTTCCTCCCAGCCTATTTGCATGCTAATGTCTTGTTTACTGAATACGTCCCGTCGCCTTTGGTAATGAACTCTGGGCAGGGGCCTCGCCAATAGGCCAATTGTCACCTGTCCAAAAAAATGTCTAGGGATGGTAGAGGACAACGTATAAGAGAATGTTTGGATAACAATGAGGTAACGTTAGGGGAACGTTATTATAGAGAGCTGACGCTGGTGGGAGAACACAAAGAGGCCTGCTACTAACCCTCACTGGAGCGTTCTTTCTTTCCTTCTTTTTTTATAAAAGGATTCTTTCTAATTTAGCAGTGCTTACATTATGTATATGTGGGAATTTAAATGCGTCAGTTCCTAAAGGAAAGCTGGGAAGGCGCAAAGTGTTAACAACTCACGATGAACGGTTGTTAATTATGTCAGACTGACGCTAAGAAAAAATAAATAAATGGCTAAGATGACAGGCTATACTGGCTCAGCTCTGAGTCTCTGATTTTAGCCTATTTATGTATTTAGTGCATATTTAGACTTTATCAATAATTAATAAGACTTAATTGGCCTCTTGGACATGCAGTGCTGCCGTACTGAGGCGAGATGGAAGTCCCTTTTAACTAGATTGGAATAGGGAGGGGAATTCAAATAATGGATTCTTAATAGATTCCACCGACACACTCAAGTGTGAAGGACTAATTGCTGAGAAACGGGTGTCAAGCTTTTTGTCATTACAAAGACGGGAGGAAGGGGAGAGGGAAGGAGAGGGAAATTGGATGCAGTCCTCCTTGCTTAAACTTTCTCTCTTTTTAAGTCTGTTTCCAGTCTGGTATCTCATTTACTCGTTCTCTTCATCTTCTCTGTGTCTGTTTGTCTTTCATCCTCCCCTATGCTTTCTCAATCGTTCTACTCATGGTCACGACAAGATGTTTAGGGTTGGGGGTGTGAATTTTTTGTGTCTGCTGATGCGTATTTTGCGTCACTCCGCTCATACAGGAGTTGTAAAGACCTGGTGCACTATAATGTGGTGGGGGGGAAAAATTATCCCAAAAACTTTTGTATTTTTTAAAAATATTTTTGTGATTATCAGGGGGTGCTGCAACACCCTCAGCAACCCTACTTCCCACAGCTGGTTCTAACCCCCACAATACCCCTCTCCTGCGCTCTCCTTCGCTCTCCTCTCTCCTAATCTTACACCCTCTCACATGTGTTATCCTCCTCTATATCTCATCCTTTCTCTTCTGCTCATCTCCTATTTCTATCCTTCCTTTATCTCTGATTCCCTTCTTTCCTCCCTATCCCTGCCTCTCTCTTTATCCCACTTCCTCCACCCCAAACTTCTCAATTCAATTAAATTCTGTCTCTCCGTTGAGAGGTCTGATGTGTGATAAGTGATCAGGCCTGTGGTGTGTATGGTTGTGTCATGTCAGGCTGTGGCTGTGCAGACTGAATGGCTGACTGTGATTGGTCTTATCTCCTAGAGAGGAGGACAGATGGGGCAGTCTGTCCATCTAACCAGCCAACAGCCAAGATAACTGGGACTCTGAGGTAACACTCACACATACATGTACCTAATCAAAGGTGAACAGACACACATTCATAGTAAAAGGCAATAAATAAAACGCTAAACCAGTATGACATCAATACAAACTCTCACGCTCAAACACACATGCACACAATGCACTACGAATTGAACACACAACTAGTTTCCCAAACGCACAACCCCCTCCCCCAACATACACTCTAAACAACAGCGTCTGGTGTGGTGGCAGTACAGGGTCTGTCCTGCAGATAGGATATCACTCTCTAACCCCAAACACATTTACAGCTGACACCATGATTAATGAGCTAGCTACAGCGCAGAACACATTAACCCTGTAGCCGACCTGGACCAGACCTGTTCCATCTGGACTCCAACCACCTGGGGATTCCCAGGATGGGCTCCGTGTCCGGACCCACACCACTCCTCGCCCCTATCCAAGGCCCTCTGGGTAACCGGGCTGGGATGTGAACGACCCCCCCCTTCCGCCCTTGCTATCTCCAAACTCACCCACAACCACAGACGTGGTTTGTAATGATTTACAGTCTTTATCGGAGCTTGTCCCTTTCAGGATTATTTAGTCACCTCATAGTTTTTGTTTTCCATAGGTGAAATATAGAGT
>NC_052340.1:30656490-30671490 GCF_016432855.1 Salvelinus namaycush | reverse complement strand
CAATGGCTTCTCCACACAGCAGATGCTCCAAGCTAAGCTATCTCACTTCCTGTCCCACCAATTCTTCAGTCACCCTGGAAAACCACTACATTGCTATGACATCTCCCCCCCTGTTTTATTTACCTTGGCAAGTCAGTTAAGAACAAATTCTTATTTTTAATGATGGCCTAGGAACTGCCTTGTTCAGGGGCAGAACAACAGATTTTTAGCTTGTCAGCTCGGTGACTCGATCTTGCAACCTTTCGGTTACTAGTCCAACGCTCTAACCACTAGGCCACCTGCCGCCCGTCTTCAACGGAGCCAATCAATAGTTTTTTATTAAACATAGACAGAGATCATTATCTAAAGCCCATTCTACAGCAGCCCATGATGAGACAGTATTTCAACCAGCTGCTCTTTGTCTGTGTTACCGCTTCAACATGTGAAGGTTAAAACACAGATAACAGCTCACACACACTCCCTCGCCACTCGCTCCAAAAACCAAACCTCTTTTTCAGAGACTGACAACACACAAATTGGGTCAGAGTCAGGCACAGACGACACTACAAAGACACATCATCCATATGGATATCATTGTCTGTAAAAAAACATCCACTTACTGATAGAAAAGGACTGACAAATGCAGAAGCGGAGGCTACAAAACACCACCACACACTCAAGGACAGAGAAATGCAATTATAGACAGAGGATCACACAGATAAACAGACAGGTAGGCAGAGTACACACACACACACACACACACACACACACACACACACACACACACACACACACACACACACACACACACACACACACACACACACACACACACACACACACACACACACACACACACACACACACACACACACACACACACACACAGGTAGGGAGAGTACACACACACACACAGTCAGGTAGGTAGAGTACACACACACACACACACACACACACACACACACACACACACACACACACACACACACACACACACACACACACACACACACACACACACACACACACACACACAGGTAGGTAGAGTACACACACACACACACACACACAGTCAGGTAGGTAGAGTACACACACACACACACACAGTCAGGTAGGTAGAGTACACACACACACACACACACACACACACACACACACACACACACACAGTCAGGTAGGGAGAGTACACACACACACACAGTCAGGTAGGTAGAGTACACACACACACACACACACACAGACAGAAAGGTAGGGAGAGTACACACACACACACACAGTCAGGTAGGGAGAGTACACACACACACACAGTCAGGTAGGTAGAGTACACACACACACACACACAGTCAGGTAGGTAGAGTACACACACACACACACACACACACACACACACACACACAGACAGGTAGGGAGAGTACACACACACACAGTCAGGTAGGGAGAATACACACACACACACAGTCAGGTAGGGAGAGTACACACACACACACAGTCAGGTAGGTAGAGTACACACACACACACACAGTCAGGTAGGTAGAGTACACACACACACACACACACAGTCAGGTAGGGAGAGTACACACACACACACACACAGTCAGGTAGGGAGAGTACACACACACACACACACACACACACAGTCAGGTAGGTAGAGTACACACACACACACACACAGTCAGGTAGGGAGAGTACACACACACACACAGTCAGGTAGAGCTGGATGGTGGAGTTCAAAGACATCTTCAGACAGGGCAGGGCTCTACGCTGACCTTTTTACAAGTAGCACATGAAAAATGTTGAAATAAATGTTGGAAAATGAACATCCTACATCCTACATCCTATTGAAAAATGTAGGTGCACACAAAGACATTTAGGAGCACAAGGAAGAAATGTGAGATATTAAAGATAGAATCCTTCATGTTTCTAGGCGCACTGGTGCTCCTAAATAAAAATTCCAGGTCACACAGAAAAATGTTTATGCAAGTAACATGTTGGCATTGTAGAACCCTGCAGGGAGAAACACACACCCTTCCAGACCCTTCCTGCCTCTCACCTCCTCAATGGCCTCCAATTAAATCCCTGGTAAAGCTTCCATACCCAATAACCCTTCCCCCATATACACTACACACATTACACACACGGACCCAGTAACACGGACCCAGTCACACACGGACCCAGTCACACACGGACCCAGTCACACACGGACCCAGTCACACACGGACCCAGTCACACACGGACCCAGTCACACACGGACCCAGTCACACACGGACCCAGTCACACAGACTATTCTGAATCTCCACCATAGGCTAACTTATATTATCCTCACATCACTAAGCTAAAACACAAACGCAGGAAAAACGTTGTTGCCGATGTTTGGGTAGCCTACAGTCTGCCATGTACAGTAAAGTTAGCTAGAGTAGGTCTACTGTAGAGGCTAAGTTAATCTCTGACGCGTGACTCTGGCTACTGTAACCTTGCTATCCTACACATTCTACCTGCTGCTGCCTTTTAAACAATTACACTGCTGTGATTAATGACACAACCCCCATCCTCGATTATGATTGAATTATCTGTGACGTTATATACATTCTATTGCCCCTGACCAGTCCAGGAGTTACTGTCCCGGGAGGCTAGTGTTCACGCTAACGCTAACACAACCAGGCTTTTAGAGAGGGATTGAGTTCAACCAGGCCTGGAATCCAAGCACCACCGATGGGTTTGGTTTCAGTGGTGGGGTCGGTGGGGATTGGAGGGGGGCGATGGGTCAGGAACGTGGAAAGGGGGGTGTACAGACAGCTCTCGGAGTGAGCAGCGGTAAATAGATTTCCCTGGGTTGTGTCATCCTGCCGGTCAGGCTAAAGTGTTGCGTCTCTGTTAAACAATTAGAACTGTGCCCATTTGCAACCCTCAGATCAATCTTACTGGAGGACGCCTGGCAGCCAGACCCAATTTGAAGGGCCCCCCGGGGGTGGCCAGGGACACTCCCAACCAGCAAGAAACCCAAAGGGTCACCCTGCCCATTCCCCTTAGGTAATCCACACATCCATCTTTTCTCCAAAGATGACAGATATGGAGATTTAATCGTGTTCTGGACCTCTTGTTGCTTTTTCCAAGGCTAATGTGAAGTTAAAGATGAGTGATTCTGTGAGTGGTTCCTTCTGAGGCTCCGTATAGAGGAGGTGGAGGTTACAATGGAAGGACACACCCTGTACTATCAATCAAGTGTAAGAGGAGATAAAACACACACACATTCATGCATGTGAGCACACACACAAAATCCCACACACATAACACACATGTAAGCCTACACTCACATACGTTGAGACTCTATCACACGCCAAACACCCGGCCAGGATCAAGCTAACACAGGCGAAGCAGGAGGTTAGAGATGTAACAGCAGGGCTAGATAATAACAGTGTAAACTAGCTGCCTGACCGGCACCTCTGTAGACTGACATGAATGTGGGGCAGATGTGTAATGTCTTACCGCCTCCTGAAAGCGTGGGCTAAAACGCTCCTGGAATACTAAGTGGAACAGCAATGAATATTCAGATCTCATTTCTCAATAATGTGCTCCAGAAACTCTTTCACAGCTCGCCCGCCGCAACACTCACACACACACCCAAGCATGCATGCACGTGCACACACACACACACACACAAAGTCATTATACCAACAGACAGATGTAAACACACATACTAACATTATCTCTCACAGACAGTGGAGAACTCAATGTCACACAGCAGCCCATGCATATATTAGCTAGCAGAGACACATTAGTTGGGAACGAGCAACACAGACAAACTGGGATTGGTTGAACGTTTGCTCCCTGGATGGATGGAAATGTCTTTGTGGGTAAGTTTGTTGAGCTAGCTACTTTTTGAGCTACTTTCTGAGTCTGTATGTCACAGTGAGAAAGAGTTGGACCCTGTGAGTAAGTTACGCTCTTGAGTGAGTTAGTTTGTCAAACAGAGAGAGAGAAAGAGTGAATGAGTTTGTCTTTGTGTCATGTTCGTTCTGAGGTATCCAGGTAACTGTGTTGTTGGGAGAATATGTGGTGGAATATGGTTTGCCATTAAAGAAACAAAGGCTGTGGAGAACATGTGGTCGATATATTGGAGTCTGGTTACCAGACACTTGATTTGCTGCCGCAGAGGAAACACTGTGGGGAGACGTTTTTCAGGGCATCGAGAAAACATTTCCCCAACGAGATCCGCAATAAAAGGTTTTCTTCCACCCACGTCCCCGTCTTCACATCATGTCCGATTCAGTACAGGGATGGAAACACACACACACACACAATGACAAACACTTGCATGGCATGCACTAACTCACTACCTACACATTACACACACCAAGGATCACATTGAGACATACACACACAAACACACACACACACACACACACACACACACACACACACACACACACACACACACACACACACACACACACACACACACACACACACACACACACACACACTGCCAAACACACACACACACACAAGATGTAGACCAAAGATTCTGAATCTCATAAACTTTAAAAACATTCATTTACAGCCTGGGGTCGACACAAAGCTGGACATCCTCCCAAAACCCTGACCGCCACCCCTCAACTCCACACACACCCCTTTCTTCATCCAGAGGGGTGAAGGGATTACAGCCCGTCTGATTTACCAGGGGGGATGTTCAGGGTGAAAGTAGGAATCTCTCCTTCCCTCTGCACTCTTCCCTACAGAAACATCAGCCTTGATCAAGGGCAATGGCCCAAGTGGCTTTTCACAGAGAATATCATAACACATCTATCATAACACATCTATCATAATACATCTATCATAACACATCTATCATAATACATCTATCATAGCACATCTATCATAATATCATAACACATCTATCATAATACATCTATCATAATACATCTATCATAGCACAACTATCATAATATCATAACACATCTATCATAATACATCTATCATAACACATCTATCATAACACATCTATCATAACACATCTATCATAATACATCTATCATAGCACATCTATCATAATATCATAACACATCTATCATAATACAGCTATCATAATACATCTATCATAGCACATCTATCATAATATCATAACACATCTATCATAATACATCTATCATAGCACATCTATCATAATATCATAACACATCTATCATAATACATCTATCATAATACATCTATCATAGCACATCTATCATAATATCATAACACATCTATCATAATACATCTATCATAATACATCTATCATAATACATCTATCATAGCACATCTATCATAATATCATAACACATCTATCATAATACATCTATCATAATACATCTATCATAGCACATCTATCATAATATCATAACACATCTATCATAATACATCTATCATAACACATCTATCATAACACATCTATCATAATACATCTATCATAATACATCTATCATAATACATCTATCATAACACATCTATCATAATAAATGAATAATCCACTGTGTCTGGATGGGGGTGATATAGAGAGAGGGTCAACCACAGATGACTGTCTGGATGGGGGTGATATAGAGAGAGGGTCAGCCACGGATGACTGTCTGAATGGGGGTGATATAGAGAGAGGGTCAGCCACAGATGACTGTCTGAATGGGGGTGATATAGAGAGAGGGTCAGCCACAGATGACTGTCTGGATGGGGGTGATATAGAGAGAGGGTCAGCCACAGATGACTGTCTGAATGGGGGTGATATAGAGAGAGGGTCAGCCACAGATGACTGTCTGGATGGGGTGATATAGAAAGAGGGTCAGCCACAGATGATTGTCTGGATGGGGGTGATATAGAGAGAGGGTCAGCCACAGATGACTGTCTGGATGGGGGTGATATAGAGAGAGGGTCAGCCACAGATGACTGTCTGAATGGGGTGATATAGAGAGAGGGTCAGCCACAGATGACTGTCTGGATGGGGGTGATATAGAGAGAGGGTCAGCCACAGATGACTGTCTGAATGGGGGTGATATAGAGAGAGGGTCAGCCACAGATGACTGTCTGGATTGGGGTGATATAGAGAGAGGGACAGCCACAGATGACTGTCTAGATTGGGGTGATATAGAAAGATAGAAAGAGGGACAGCCACAGATGACTGTCTGGATGGGGGTGATATAGAGAGAGTTACAGCCACAGATGACTGTCTGGATGGGGGTGATATAGAGAGAGGGTCAGCCACAGATGACTGTCTGGATGGGGTGATATAGAGAGAGGGTCAACCACAGATGACTGTCTGGATGGGGGTGATATAGAGAGAGGGTCAGCCACAGATGACTGTCTGAATGGGGGTGATATAGAGAGAGGGTCAGCCACAGATGACTGTCTGGATTGGGGTGATATAGAGAGAGGGACAGCCACAGATGACTGTCTAGATTGGGGTGATATAGAAAAATAGAAAGAGGGACAGCCACAGATGACTGTCTGGATGGGGGTGATATAGAGAGAGTTACAGCCACAGATGACTGTCTGGATTGGGGTGATATAGAGAGAGGGTCAGCCACAGATGACTGTCTGGATTGGGGTGATATAGAGAGAGGGACAGCCACAGATGACTGTCTAGATTGGGGTGATATAGAAAGATAGAAAGAGGGGCAGCCACAGATGACTGTCTGGATGGGGGTGATATAGAGAGAGTTACAGCCACAGATGACGGTCTGGATTGGGGTGATATAGAAAGAGGGACAGCCACAGATGACTGTCTAGATTGGGGTGATATAGAAAGATAGAAAGAGGGGCAGCCACAGATGACTGTCTGGATGGGGGTGATATAGAGAGAGTTACAGCCACAGATGACGGTCTGGATTACAGGGGATGAAACTAGATTTCTGAAAACTGCTACTGAGTATTAGGGGAGAAATCCAATCACTCTGGTGCTATTCTCTTCAATCCACACATACACACTTTTTTCAGACAGGCATTCTCTAACTAAAATACACACACACACACACACACACACACACACAAGCATGACTACGCATGCACACACACTTACAATGTCTTCAGCTGTGGAGGGCCAACTTAATTTAAGTATTAGAGAATGAAGAACAGTTGTGAGACTTGCTTTATTGACGAGCCAAAGGCAACATCATTAATATATCTCACTATTTCCAGTAAGATGATCCCCCCAGAGCTACACACAGGGATATTAATCTGTGTGTGTGTATGTACGGTATGTGTGTGGATGAGAGAGAAAGAGAGTGAGAGTGAGAGTGAGAGAGAGAGAGAGAGAGAGAGAGAGAGAGAGAGAGAGAGAGAGAGAGAGAGAGAGAGAGAGTGAGAGAGAATCAACTAACACAACTCTGACATAGGTCTGGCTCGCAGGACAACTGGTTTCACAGCAGTTCTAGATCCATTAATCTCCCCTTTCTCCCCAGAACAGATTAATCAAGCCACCATGTCCTTAAATAGCCAGTCAGAATCCCCCAGTCACTGTCCTAACCAGAAAGACATATTCTCTTTTCCCAGGGATGGAAATCAGTGATAAAATCAACAACACAAAAAGGCACTTAACCCGCCACCCAAAACACAGCAGTAAAACCAGAGGTAAGAATAATCTATCACTGGGAAAGGGAAGGTCACAGCCATAAAACACATTTGCACAACAACTGGATAAAAAATGGCCGAACGACAAAAAAATAGGGGCCTTTCAGCGCACCACCAGGCAGAGACAGAGAGCTCTACTGTCGTTGTACAGGGCCAGGCATGGTATTTATGATCCCACTCCAATGGAACAATACACACACACAGGCAAGGACACAGACACTCACACACAGCCCTGCCTAACAGACCGCAACAACCTAATTAAGACTAACCAAATCAATACAATTCATTAGAATGGAAATGTTGTCTGATTCCCCATTCCCTTTAAAAGAAAAGAAAAAGGCACGGATATTCAAACATTCAAAGCACATCTCAGCCTTTACCAAGACAACACAAGCAACAACAACAGTCTCCAGCATCTCTCTCTCCCCACCCACACACATCTCCCCCCAACCAACCCCAACCCCAACTCACCGGCCTGGTTGGTAGTGACTGTCACCGACACGGCCTGCTCAGGTCCAGGGCTCTGCTGGGAGACCCCGTTGACAGCCCAGATCTCAAAGGTGTAGTTTGTGTGGGCCTGCAGGTCGTTGATAGACACCTTGGTGGCCCTGAGGCTCAGCTGCTGGGGGCTGAAGTGGACCCCGTTCCCACAGGGCTGACACCGTGTCCCCTCTGGCCCACAACGTTTACACACCACGTTGTAGCTGAGGTCCTGGCGTCCGCCAGAAGAGAGGGGGGTGCTCCACTCCAAGTTGACCGACGTCTCATTGACATTGGAGATGAGGTGGAGCGGAGCCGTCGGAGGCCCTGGGACCGATAGGAGGGAGAGAAAGGTACAGGGTTAGGGAGGTGGTCTGGAGTACTCTCACTTTGCCAAACTCATGGGTATACTGTCAGACAAAGCAGCTGTGGGACACAACTAGGTTTGAAGTGACTGAGTTGACTTTGGTGTTGCAAAATCATTAACACTAAATCATTTAAATGTTTTGTTTTGGGGAAATCAATAATAGTGTTTGTCTGTGGTGGATGTAGCTAAGTGATTAAATCCTTATTCTTGTTTGCAGTCACTGCTAACCGATTGGAATTGAGTGAACTAGCTATCTGAACAACTCCTGAAGTCTTCTTTTCTATTCAAAAGGGAAGTTAGGAAGACCAACTTCAACTTGGTTTAGTCAAGATATCAAATCAACTGACTGTTGGATGTGTAGTAAGTTACCATGGCAGTGAGCCTAACCCCGCTGGTCCCAGATCTGTCCATGGGACTTTCTTAGGGACGTACATATTTGACAGAGTTTGTTTTCAACCCTGTAATTAAGAAGTGACCTGGATCTAGGGTCTGTGTTTTATAATGTTTCACTCTGTATTCACGTTACAGTAAATAAGTTAACCGTAACTGCCCCCATCTGAGTAATGAAGGTCACATGGGAGAGCAAAGGGATGGACACGGGGTGAAATATGAATGCCAGTCCATCTACTGACGAATAATTTCACAATGGAAATTAATTATCAGTGTTATTTTTGGAGGAGCGACGTGGCAATAAATTATTACATAGAGAAACAGAGAGAGAGAGAGAGAGAGAGAGAGAGAGAGAGAGAGAGAGAGAGAGAGAGAGAGAGAGAGAGAGAGAGAGAGAGAGAGAGAACGACTGGAGGAGTGTGTGTATGTGGGTGTGTCAGTAAGTGTATGCATGCACTTGTGTTTGTGTGGTCAATTTACAACTAGTAAAGAAGAGGATGAGGGAGAGAGAGAGAGAGAGAGAGGGGGGGCAGAAGGAGAAGATAAACACTGTTCGTTCATCCAGGAAGCAAACAGTCAATGATTAGAATGGAGGAGAGGGTCTGTACTGGAGAGGGGAGAGGGAAAGAAAGATAAAGGGAGGGAGGGAGGGGGGGCGGGGGGGTCATTCCAACTGAAAGGGACCTAAAGGCTCCTTCTAGTCTATACAGATGGTTTGGGTGGAAATTAGCCTTTTGGATTGAGGGATAGAGAGAGAGGGACAGAGAGAGGGGTAGAGAGAGGGATAGAGAGAGGGGTAGAGAGCGGGACAGAGAGAGGGGTAGAGAGAGGGTGTGTGTGTGTGTGTGTGTGTGTGTGTGTGTGTGTGTGTGTGTGTGTGTGTGTGTGTGTGTGTGTGTGTGTGTGTACATGGTTAATATTAGTATCACCCCTACCTTCACCCCCCCCCCCCCCCTTCTGACAATCCATTATCAGTTCTCATTAAACATTATGATGAAGCCTCCCTCCCTCATCGTCTCCTCACTCACCCCTCCATCCCCCCTCCATCCAGTCAGTTATAGATGACGGTTTCTATATTAAGGTGGCGGTGGCTGCAGAACCATCACTGTAATGATCTTTTGTCATGTAAGGTTCAATGTAGCAGTCTTCCTGTTTCTGTGGTTTCCTGCTAGAACACTGAGCTATTAAACACTTATTTTTTCTGTCACAAAAGGAAGGGTTTTGTTCCTCAGCACAATGGGGTTTTGGGTCCATGTCTGAGCACGGGAGATAATGCATTGTGTGTGTGTGTGCATGCGTGTGTGTGCGTGTGTGAGTGGGTGCGTCTTTGTCAGTAAGATGTGTTTGTGTCTGTCTGTTCTTTGTTGCCATGGTAAGTCGTGCTGCGCTGTATAACTTTATTCCAGAAGCTCCCTGGTCTCCCACATTCCATGCACACTGCCTTTGGCCATACCTGTTGCTCCCAGAATTGTCCAGACGGAGAAGAGGAGCGTAGGAGAGAGTGAGAACAGGACAGTGGGAGAGAGGGAGCCATCAGCTGGGACGGACATTGGGTAATTAAACAGTGGAAATGCAACCGCAGCACTTCCAAAACACTACCAAAACTTTACCAAAACCAAAACTTTACCAAAACACTACCAAAACTTTACCAAAACCAAAACTTTACCAAAACACTACCAAAACCAAAACTTTACCAAAACACTACCAAGACTTTACCAAAACCAACACTTTACCAAAACACCACCAACACTTTACCAAAACACTACCAACACTTTACCGAAACCAACACTTTACCAAAACACTACCAAAACCAAAACTTTACCAAAATACTACCAACACTTTACCAAAACATTACCAACACTTTACCAAAAACAAAACTTTACCAAAACACTACCAACACTTTACCAAAACACTACCAGCACTTTACCAAAACACAACCAACACTTTACCAAAACACTACCAACACTTTACCAAAACACTACCAAAACCATAACACGACCAACACTTTACCCCAGAACACTACCTACACGTTAACCAGAACACTACCAAACACGTTACCAAAACACTACCAACACTTTACCCCAAAACACTACCAACACTTTACCAAAACACTACCAACACTACCAACACCTTACCAAAACACTACCAAAACCAAAACATGACCAACACTTTACCCCAGAACACTACCAACACGTTACCAGAACACTACCAACACGTTACCAAAACACTACCAACACTTTACCCCAGAACACTACCAACACTTTACCAGAACACTACCAACACTTTACCAGAACACTACCAACACTTTACCAAAACACTACCAGCACTTTACCGTAACACTACCAACACTTTACCAAAACACTACCAAAACCATAACACGACCAACACTTTACCCCAGAACACTACCAACACGTTACCAGAACACTACCAACACGTTACCAAAACACTACCAACACTTTACCCCAGAACACTACCAACACTTTACCAGAACACTACCAACACTTTACCGAAACACTACCAGCACTGCCAACACTTTACCAAAACACTATCAAAACCATATCACGACCAACACTTTACCAGAACACTACCAACACGTTACCAAAACACTACCAACACGTTACCAAAACACTACCAACACTTTACCAGAACACTACAAAAACTTTACCAGAACACTACAAAAACTTTACCACAACACTACCAAAACTTTACCAGAACACTACCAACACTTTACCAAAACACTACCAGCATTTTACCGAAACACTACCAACACTTTACCAAAACACTACCAAAACCATGACACGACCAACACTTTACCCCAGAACACTACCAACATGTTACCAGAACACTACCAACACGTTACCAAAACACTACCAACACTTTACCCCAGAATCCTATCGACACTTTACCCCAGAACACTACCAAAACTTTACCAGAACACTACCAACACTTTACCGAAACACTACCAACACTTTACCAAAACACTACCAGCACTACCAACACTTTATCAAAACACTACCAAAACCAAAAAACTACCAACACTTTACCAAAACACTACCAGCACTTTACCAAAACACTACCAACACTTTACCAAAAAACTACCAACACTTTACCAAAACACTACCAAAACTTTACCAGAACACTACCAAAACTTTACCACAACACTACCAAAACGTTACCACAACACTACCAACATTTTACCAGAACACTACCAACACTTTACCAAAACACTACCAGCACTTTACCAAAACACTGCCAACACTTTACCAAAACACTACCAACACTTTACCAAAAAACTACCAACACTTTACCAAAACACTACCAAAACTTTACCAGAACACTACCAAAACTTTACCACAACACTACCAACACTTTACCAAAAAACTACCAACACATTACCAAAACACTACCAAAACCAAAACTTTACCAGAACACTACCAACACTTTACCAAAACACTACCAACACTTTACCAAAATACGACCAACACTTTACCCCAGAACACTACCAACACGTTACCAAAACACTACCAAAACTTTACCACAACACTACCAAAACTTTACCACAACCCTACCAACACTTTACCAGAACACTACCAACACTTTACCAAAACACTACCAAAACTTTACCAGAACACTACCAACACTTTACCAGAACACTACCAACACATTACCGAAACACTACCAAAACCAAAACTTTACCAAAACACTATCAACACTTTACCTAAACACTACCAAAACTTTACCGAAACACTACCAACACTTTACCAAACACTGCCAAAACTTTACCGAAACACTACCAAAACCAAAACTTTACCAAAACACTATCAACACTTTACCTAAACACTACCAAAACTTTACAGAAGCACTACCAAAACGAAACCTTTACCAAAACACTACCAACACCTTACACAAACACTATCAAAACTTTACCAACACTTTACCAAAACACTACCAACACTTTACCAAAACACGACCAACACTTTACCCCAGAACACTACCAACACGTTACCAAAACACTACCAAAACTTTACCACAACACTACCAAAACTTTACCAGAACACTACCAACACTTTACCAGAACACTACCAACACTTTACCAGAACACTACCAACACTTTACCAGAACACTACCAAAACCAAAACTTTACCAAAACACTATCAACACTCTACCTAAACACTACCAAAACTTTACCGAAACACTACCAACAATTTACCAAACACTGCCAAAACTTTACCGAAACACTACCAAAACCAATACTTTACCAAAACACTATCAACACTTTACCTAAACACTACCAAAACGTTACCAACACTTTACCAAAACACTACCAACACTTTACCCCAGAACACTACCAACACGTTACCAAAACACTACCAACACTTTATCAAAACACCACCAACACTTTATCAAAACACTACCAACACTTTACCAGAACACTACCAACACTTTACCAGAACACTACCAACACTTTACCAGAACACTACCAACACTTTACCAAAACACTACCAAAACTTTACCTAAATACTACCAAAACTTTACCAACACTTTACCTAAATACTACCAAAACTTTACCGAAACACTACCAAAACTAAACCTTTACCATAACACTACCAACACCTTACCAAAACTTTACCAGAACACTATCAACACTTTACCAAACACTACCAACACTTTACCAGAACACTACCAACACTTTACCAAACACTACCAACACTTTACCAAAACACTACCAAAACTTTACCGAAACACTAGCAAAACTTTACTAGAACACTACCGACACTTTACCAAAACACTACCAAAACTTTACCAGAACACTACCAAAACTTTACCAGAACACTGCCAACACTTTACCAAACACTACCAACACTTTACCAGAACACTACCGACACTTTACCAAACACTACCAACACTTTACCAAAACACTACCAAAACTTTACTGAAACACTGGCAAAACCAAAACTTTACCAAAACACTACCAACACTTTACCAAAACACTACCAACCCTTTACCTAAACACTACCTAAACTTTACCGAAACACTACCAAAACTAAACCTTTACCATAACACTACCAACACCTTACACAAACACTATCAAAACTTTGCCAAAACACTACCAACACTTTACACAAACACTAGCAAAACCCTATCTAAACTTTACCAAAATCCCAAACTTTACCAAAACACTACCTAAACGTTACCACGTCGTTGCCTGAAACTTTTTCCACCATGTTAATTGAGCGTTTGGACAAACAGAAGGAGGGATAAATCCTGGTTAAAGTGTTCACCAACATTCTTTTGTTCTCCCTTTTCCATCCATATTTTCTATGTTTCCTTTCTCTTCATTCCCTACTCCCCCTACCCTCTGTATCCCACTCCCCCACTATCCCCTCCATCCCACTTCCTTCCCTCACCCCAGTCCTCCACCCCTTCTCCTTCTCCCTCTTTTTTTCTGTCTCAGTAATTGTTGGCTGAGTGCTGAGTTGGGCCATGAGGGAGCACAGGGAAAATTGGCCAGAGCATGGACCCTGTCATTACCATCCGAGAGGGATTTACTCAACCCTGTGTCGGGTTCCACCCCCCTTTCTCCCCCTCTCCCCCTTTCCACCGACTCTCTCCCCACTGCCAAACCACCGCTAGGAAAACTGGGAATAACACACTGACTGAGACCACCCCCATGTGTCCCTACTCTGCTCTGCTCAACTCTATATTACACACAGGCCTGAGTGTGTAAATACAGTCATTTAACCAACGTAATAACCAGGTTATTAACTGACTAACAAAACAAAAAGGGTTCAAGGATAAAGGAGGGAGAAAAGGAGAGATAGAATGCCTATCCACACTGCACACGTCTGTGGGATTACACAGCATTCAGCTATAATCATCAACCGCCATCGGAGGACCCAGAGCTAAGAGAGGGGAAAACGTTTTCAATTACCCACAGAGTCACACACGGACACACGAAAGCATGAAAGCACACACGCACAGGCACATATGCACAACACACACACCAATTACCAGGGATGCCAGCGTTTTCCCTGTCTGACCTCCAGCAGGGCGAACTGGGAAATTAGTTTAAGACTTTTTTCAGTCTGTTTTCGTGACGCTGAGTGTGTTTTGTGCAAGACAGAGAGAGAGAAAGAGAAACAGAGAGAGAGAAAGAGCGAGAGAAACAGAGAGAAACAGAGAGAGAGAGAGAG
>NC_052340.1:30648990-30653990 GCF_016432855.1 Salvelinus namaycush | reverse complement strand
TCTCTCTCTCCTTCCCTATCACTCTCTCTCTCCTTCCCTATCGCTCTCTCTCTCCTTCCCTATCGCTCTCTCTCTCCTTCCCTATCGCTCTCTCTCTCCTTCCCTATCGCTCTCTCTCTCCTTCCCTATCGCTCTCTCTCTCCTTCCCTGTCACTCTCTCTCTCCTTCCCTGTCACTCTCTCTCTCCTTCCCTATCACTCTCTCTCTCCTTCCCTGTCGCTCTCTCTCTCCTTCCCTATCGCTCTCTCTCTCCTTCCCTATCACTCTCTCTCTCCTTCCCTGTCACTCTCTCTCTCCTTCCCTATCGCTCTCTCTCTCCTTCCCTATCGCTCTCTCTCTCCTCTCCCTGTCGCTCTCTCTCTCCTCTCCCTGTCACTCTCTCTCTCCTTCCCTATCGCTCTCTCTCTCCTCTCCCTGTCGCTCTCTCTCTCCTTCCCTGTCGCTCTCTCTCTCCTTCCCTGTCACTCTCTCTCTCCTTCCCTATCACTCTCTCTCTCCTTCCCTGTCGCTCTCTCTCTCCTTCCCTATCGCTCTCTCTCTCCTTCCCTGTCACTCTCTCTCTCCTTCCCTATCACTCTCTCTCTCTCCTTCCCTGTCGCTCTCTCTCTCCTTCCCTATCGCTCTCTCTCTCCTTCCCTGTCACTCTCTCTCTCCTTCCCTATCACTCTCTCTCTCCTTCCCTGTCACTCTCTCTCTCCTTCCTTGTCACTCTCTCTCTCCTTCCCTGTCACTCTCTCTCTCCTTCCCCTATCGCTCTCTCTCATCCTTCCCTGTCACTCTCTCTCTCCTTCCCTGTCACTCTCTCTCTCCTTCCCTGTCACTCTCTCTCTCCTTCCATGTCACTCTCTCTCTCCTTCCCTATCACTCTCTCTCTCCTTCCTGTCACTCTCTCTCTCCTTCCCTATCACTCTCTCTCTCCTTCCCTGTCACTCTCTCTCTCCTTCCCTGTCACTCTCTCTCTCCTTCCCTGTCAACTTCTCTCTCTCCTTCCCCTGTCATCTCTCTCTCCCTTCCCTACCACTCTCTCTCTCCTTCCTGTCACTCTCTCTCTCCTTCCCTGTCACTCTCTCTCTCCTTCCCTGTCACTCTCTCTCTCCTTCCCTATCGCTCTCTCTCTCTCCTTCCCTGTCACTCTCTCTCTCCTTCCCTATCACTCTCTCTCTCCTTCCCTGTCACTCTCTCTCTCCTTCCCTGTCACTCTCTCTCTCCTTCCCTGTCACTCTCTCTCTCCTTCCCTATCACTCTCTCTCTCCTTCCCTGTCACTCTCTCTCTCCTTCCCTATCACTCTCTCTCTCCTTCCCTGTCACTCTCTCTCTCCTCTCCCTGTCACTCTCTCTCTCCTTCCCTGTCACTCTCTCTCTCCTCTCCCTGTCACTCTCTCTCTCCTTCCCTGTCACTCTCTCTCCTTCCCTGTCACTCTCTCTCTCCTCTCCCTGTCACTCTCTCTCTCCTTCCCTATCACTCTCTCTCTCCTTCCCTATCACTCTCTCTCTCTCCTTCCCTGTCACTCTCTCTCCTTCCCTGTCGCTCTCTCTCTCCTTCCATATCGCTCTCTCTCTCCTTCCCTGTCACTCTCTCTCTCCTTCCCTGTCACTCTCTCTCTCCTTCCCTATCACTCTCTCTCTCTCCTTCCCTATCGCTCTCTCTCTCTCCTTCCCTGTCACTCTCTCTCTCCTTCCCTATCGCTCTCTCTCTCCTTCCCTGTCACTCTCTCTCTCCTTCCCTATCACTCTCTCTCTCCTTCCCTATCACTCTCTCTCCTTCCCTGTCACTCTCTCTCTCCTTCCCTATCACTCTCTCTCTCCTTCCCTATCACTCTCTCTCTCCTTCCCTGTCACTCTCTCTCTCCTTCCCTATCACTCTCTCTCTCCTTCGCTGTCACTCTCTCTCTCCTTCCCTATCACTCTCTCTCTCCTTCCCCTGTCACTCTCTCTCTCCTTCCCTATCGCTCTCTCTCTCCTTCCCTATCACTCTCTCTCTCCTTCCCTGTCACTCTCTCTCTCCTTCCCTATCGTTCTCTCTCTCCTTCCCTGTCGCTCTCTCTCTCTTTCCCTATCGTTCTCTCTCTCCTTCCCTATCACTCTCTCTCTCCTTCCCTATCGCTCTCTCTCTCCTTCCCTATCGCTCTCTCTCTCTTTCCCTATCACTCTCTCTCTCCTTCCCTATCACTCTCTCTCTCCTTCCCTATCGCTCATCTTCTCTAACCTTCCCTATCACTCTCTCTCTCCTTCCCTATCACTCTCTCTCTCCTTCCCTATCACTCTCTCTCTCCTTCCCTATCACTCTCTCTCTCCTTCCCTATCACTCTCTCTCTCCTTCCCTATCACTCTCTCTCTCCTTCCCTATCACTCTCTCTCTCTTTCCCTATCACTCTCTCTCTCCTTCCCTATCACTCTCTCTCTCTCCTTCCCTGTCACTCTCTCTCTCTCTCCTTCCCTATCACTCTCTCTCTCCTTCCCTATCACTCTCTCCTTCCCTGTCACTCTCTCTCTCTCCTTCCCTATCGATCTCTCCTTCCCTATTGATCTTTCCTTCGCTATCTCTCTCTCTCTCTCTCCTTCCCTATCTCTCTCTCTCTCTCCTTCCCTATCGATCTCTCCTTCCCTATTGATCTTTCCTTCGCTATCTCTCTCTCTCTCTCCTTCCCTATCACTCTCTCTCTCTCCTTCCCTGTCACTCTCTCTCCTTCCCTGTCACTCTCTCTCTCCTTCCCTATCGCTCTCTCTCTCCTTCCCTGTCACTCTCTCTCTCCTTCCCTGTCACTCTCTCTCTCCTTCCCTATCACTCTCTCTCTCTCCTTCCCTATCGCTCTCTCTCTCTCCTTCCCTGTCACTCTCTCTCCTTCCCTATCGCTCTCTCTCTCCTTCCCTGTCACTCTCTCTCTCCTTCCCTATCACTCTCTCTCTCCTTCCCTATCACTCTCTCTCTCCTTCCCTATCACTCTCTCTCTCCTTCCCTATCACTCTCTCTCACCTTCCCTGTCACTCTCTCTCTCCTTCCCTGTCACTCTCTCTCTCCTTCCCTGTCACTCTCTCTCTCCTTCCCTATCGCTCTCTCTCTCCTTCCCTGTCACTCTCTCTCTCCTTCCCTATCACTCTCTCTCTCCTTCCCTGTCACTCTCTCTCTCCTTCCCTGTCACTCTCTCTCTCCTTCCCTGTCACTCTCTCTCTCCTTCCCTATCACTCTCTCTCTCCTTCCCGGTCACTCTCTCTCTCCTTCCCTATCACTCTCTCTCTCCTTCCCTGTCACTCTCTCTCTCCTTCCCTGTCACTCTCTCTCTCCTTCCCTATCACTCTCTCTCTCCTTCCCTGTCACTCTCTCTCTCCTTCCCTATCACTCTCTCTCTCCTTCCCTGTCACTCTCTCTCTCCTCTCCCTGTCACTCTCTCTCTCCTTCCCTGTCACTCTCTCTCCTCTCCCTGTCACTCTCTCTCTCCTTCCCTGTCACTCTCTCTCTCCTTCCCTGTCACTCTCTCTCTCCTTCCCTGTCACTCTCTCTCTCCTTCCCTGTCACTCTCTCTCTCCTTCCCTATCACTCTCTCTCTCCTTCCCTATCACTCTCTCTCTCTCCTTCCCTGTCACTCTCTCTCCTTCCCTGTCGCTCTCTCTCTCCTTCCATATCGCTCTCTCTCTCCTTCCCTGTCACTCTCTCTCTCCTTCCCTGTCACTCTCTCTCTCCTTCCCTATCACTCTCTCTCTCTCCTTCCCTATCGCTCTCTCTCTCTCCTTCCCTGTCACTCTCTCTCTCCTTCCCTATCGCTCTCTCTCTCCTTCCCTGTCACTCTCTCTCTCCTTCCCTATCACTCTCTCTCTCCTTCCCTATCACTCTCTCTCCTTCCCTGTCACTCTCTCTCTCCTTCCCTATCACTCTCTCTCTCCTTCCCTATCACTCTCTCTCTCCTTCCCTATCACTCTCTCTCACCTTCCCGGTCACTCTCTCTCTCCTTCCCTATCACTCTCTCTCTCCTTCCCTGTCACTCTCTCTCTCCTTCCCTGTCACTCTCTCTCTCCTTCCCTATCGCTCTCTCTCTCCTTCCCTGTCACTCTCTCTCTCTCCTTCCCTATCACTCTCTCTCTCCTTCCCTGTCACTCTCTCTCTCCTTCCCTGTCACTCTCTCTCTCCTTCCCTGTCACTCTCTCTCTCCTTCCCTATCACTCTCTCTCTCCTTCCCGGTCACTCTCTCTCTCCTTCCCTATCACTCTCTCTCTCCTTCCCTGTCACTCTCTCTCTCCTTCCCTGTCACTCTCTCTCTCCTTCCCTATCACTCTCTCTCTCCTTCCCTGTCACTCTCTCTCTCCTTCCCTATCACTCTCTCTCTCCTTCCCTGTCACTCTCTCTCTCCTCTCCCTGTCACTCTCTCTCTCCTTCCCTGTCACTCTCTCTCTCCTCTCCCTGTCACTCTCTCTCTCCTTCCCTGTCACTCTCTCTCTCCTTCCCTGTCACTCTCTCTCTCCTTCCCTGTCACTCTCTCTCTCCTTCCCTATCACTCTCTCTCTCCTTCCCTATCACTCTCTCTCTCTCCTTCCCTGTCACTCTCTCTCCTTCCCTGTCGCTCTCTCTCTCCTTCCATATCGCTCTCTCTCTCCTTCCCTGTCACTCTCTCTCTCCTTCCCTGTCACTCTCTCTCTCCTTCCCTATCACTCTCTCTCTCTCCTTCCCTATCGCTCTCTCTCTCTCCTTCCCTGTCACTCTCTCTCTCCTTCCCTATCGCTCTCTCTCTCCTTCCCTGTCACTCTCTCTCTCCTTCCCTATCACTCTCTCTCACCTTCCTGTCACTCTCTCTCACCTTCCCTGTCACTCTCTCTCTCCTTCCCTGTCACTCTCTCTCTCCTTCCCTGTCACTCTCTCTCTCCTTCCCTATCGCTCTCTCTCTCCTTCCCTGTCACTCTCTCTCTCCTTCCCTATCACTCTCTCTCTCCTTCCCTGTCACTCTCTCTCTCCTTCCCTGTCACTCTCTCTCTCCTTCCCTGTCACTCTCTCTCTCCTTCCCTGTCACTCT
>NC_052340.1:30641490-30646490 GCF_016432855.1 Salvelinus namaycush | reverse complement strand
CCCTTGTCACAGGCACAGGATGTGGATCCCTCTCTGACAGAGTAGCTGTGGAGAGGACACTTGGAGCAGGCACCGTCTGTGGCCAGGGCACGGTAGTAGCCAATCTTACAGGCTGCAAGAACACAGATAGCGAGGGAGACAAAGTCAGTCGGCAGGGAACTCTCACAGGTAGTACACACCACAAGATAGTAAAACCACTCACTGTGTAATGCTGCTCTCTTTCCATCATATCTATCTCTCTCTCTCTGGCTTTCTATTTCTCCTTCTCTTGTTGGGCGATTCAACAAGCTGACTGAGGTTTCTATCTTCTATTCATTTTCTCCAGCTCTACCCATCTGTCATCATTTTCCTCCTCTGAAAGCCAGACATTTCACCAATGCCCTATGGCTGGCTATCATCAGACTAATAGAGAAGAGAGAAGTTACCACACAAGAGTTACAAAAAATATCACATAACCGCCCCTCCTCCCTCTCTAGAATTAAACTATGCTTTATTGGCAGGGCTGCAATGTGCAATGTACACAAAGCCATGGGCGTTACAACACAATTAACAAACAAATGTCACCTCTTTTTGCCCAGTGTCTCCTCTGAGCCAGGTTCTCAGTCCATAAGGCCTACACTACACTACACCTCACTACACTACACATGCCTCAAATTGTAACCTAGGTGACACTTTTCTGACTCTGGCGAAGGTTGGTGCTACCCTTTCCTCTTGATTGACAGCTAAATCTGAGATCTCGGCTTTCAAGGAGTTCCTCTCGACTGTACCCGTTTCCATAAAATCTGGGAAGTCTAGAGGGTTGCATTTCACCCAAGAGCACTGGACCAGAAGAGGAGGACAAAAGATGGGTTCTGTGAGAGGTGCGGTTCAGACAGCCAGGATACCGATTGGGCCAAGTAGCCTGTCAATCACTGAGTCCTTGGCAGGACCAGCAAATGGCATTGAGCCCTGGGGCCGGAGGTATAGGAGAAGGGGAGGTGTGTGTTCTGTGTGGGTGGAGAGGGATCGTTTCCCCATAGAATAAAAGTGTGTAATTATCTGAGTGTTTTTATACAAGGCTGGGTAAGTCCATCAGTCCCACAAAGTCCCAAAAAGGCATTCAAAGGCATGAATTTGTAAATCCATATTCATAAATTCATGAGACAAAACACAAACACTTTGAGTAGTGTTCAAAACAAAGTCCCACATGCATCCACCACACTAACTCAAAGTCCCACATGCATCCACCACACTACCATAACTCAAAGTCCCACATGCATCCACCACACTAACTCAAAGTCCCACATGCATCCACCACACTACCGTAACTCAAAGTCCCACATACATCCACCACACTAACTCAAAGTCCCACATGCATCCACCACACTAACTCAAAGTCCCACATGCATCCACCACACTAACTCAAAGTCCCACATGCATCCACCACACTAACTCAAAGTCCCACATGCATCCACCACACTAACTCAAAGTCCCACATGCATCCACCACACTAACTCAAAGTCCCACATGCATCCACCACACTAACTCAAAGTCGTGCCGTTTCACACAGACACTCACACACACAAAGAACACACACACACAAGAAAGTCCACAAACCCCAAAAAGTGAGGGAAATCCCTTACTCTGAGCCACAATAATGAAACTGGGCTCCTTTCCCTGTGTGTCTTCCTCTCCCTCCCCCGTTAACATTAGCTAGCCACAGGATTAGCGTAGCCTCTGGTATCCCCCAGCCCAGCCCAGCTCAGCCCAGCCCAGCTCAGCCCGGCTTGCTACTACATGCTGAGTCTTTATCTCCTCATCCCCTCCCAGTCAATCAGCTCCAATCCCTGCCGCTTCACCAGCTAACGCTCAGCTCTAAGGTCCTCTTTGATTCACGCCGGCAGGGGTTAGAGGAGAGGAGAGCCTCTAGTCTTCTTCTCACAGTGGAAGACAGAGGGGAGAATTAAAACGGAAGGTGCTTTGTGTTATCTCTCTATCTGTTCAGGATCTTTGACAATCTTTAACGCCAAAATGCGTCACAGAGGCACGACAGGGATGGGTATTGTGTTAAGGGGTTGTGACCGTTTGAGAGTTTTAAGAGAAACGTCAGGTTTAAGAGGGGGTTTTGTCAATGTGCTATGACCAGGAAGCTGACCAGGGGAGGCAGGGGGGAAGTCCAGCTGGTTTAGACTGATCACCCCTCACTGAAAGCTGGGGGGAGAGTTAATTGAGGTGCGTGCTTCTGGGTCTTTGAGCCACGGCCTCTGTGTAATGATAAAGAGAGGTTGAGAGTGGTGTGAGGAGAGATCTGAGGAGTTTATTACTCTGTGATAATCAATCTGCCCTGAGGTGACCTCCACTACCAAATAGTCACCGCCTTATTCTTCAGCAGAATTATTTGCAACCCTCAAAATCCCCCTTTGACATAGAGATCAGTTGGCATCTTCATTTGTGGTCTGGATTTTGCATCTTGGAAATAGTTTGAAAGCGTATGTCAACATAGAGAAGTGTTTATAATAGTTCCTTGCCCTGCGGATAGGAAAAGGCACTAGGAAGAGAGGGTGAAATCCTAGTAAAGCCAGGGAATTTGCTTCCCATTAGGAGTTGTTGTGTGTGCCTGTGTGTGTGTGTGTGTGTGTGTGTGTGTGTGTGTGTGTGTGTGTGTGTGTGTGTGTGTGTGTGTGTGTGTGTGTGTGTGTGTGTGTGTGTGTGTGTGTGTGTGTGTGTGTGTGTGTGTGTGTGTGTGTGTGTGTGTGTGTGAGAGAGAGAAAGAGACCACAATGCTGGGTGGTCTGGAAGACTGAGGCTTTACTAAGGAATCTCCCTTAAGACCACATGGATTTATCACCGCCCAGACCGGCCATGACCAACACGCACACAAACGCACAAACGCACAAACATGAACAGACACATACACACATTAACAGACACACACACAGAGAAATTCATATTTTTATTGAGTCTAGCTAAGGAGCCCTCATTATATCGTCTGATTCTCCATTAACATTCACACAACCTTCCCTCTGTAATAGTATTTTTCTCTATATCCCCATTTCCTTTTCCTCATGTCCCTATTCCTCTCTCCATCTCTCCTCCAACTCCTTCTCTCTCTCCCCATGCCTCCTTTCAGAGCGGTAGGGTTTTGTCAGGTGCCAGATCCTGGTGCCGGGAGATCAAAGGGACTGGTGACTTACTGTTCTATTCTGGAATGGCTCAAAATGGAATCCCTTATAGACTGGGACATTCCTCCCTTCATCCCTCTCGCTTCTTTCACTCATTCAACCCTCTATTGCTTTAGTATTTTCTTTGTCACCCTTCCTCACCCCTCTCTCCTCTCCTTGTGTTGTCTGTAAGCTGAAGCACATGTGGGGGTGTGGGATAAGGAAAGGGGGCTTCTGAGAGTTAACGAGTCATTTTGTCGGGGTGGTGGGGATTGTGTTGGTGAATTGGGCTCACCGTGTGAGACGATGGGAAAGTGGAAACATCTGTTCAAAACAAAACGGCCGACGCGACCATCTGCAAAAACCACACAAAAGCTGGCGATACAATGACAACTAACTACCTACACATCCACTGACTAAAACCTCAACAATGTTCTCCACACAATGACAACTACCTGCACATTAGTCTTCAAATAGCCCACAATATCTTCCACAGTAGCCTACTGAAATGCACTAACCCACACATCCAGCTACTAAAACTTCATCAACTGACCCGTATGCAAATCCTGGCAGATACCCACTCACCAGGCCACACAACAAAGCTTCCAAACCCTGGCAGATACCCACTCACCAGGCCACACAACAAAGCTTCCAAACCCTGGCAGATACCCACTCACCAGGCCACACAACAAAGCTTCCAAACCCTGGCAGATACCCACTCACCAGGCCACACAACAAAGCTTCCAAACCCTGGCAGATACCCACTCACCAGGCCACACAACAAAGCTTCCAAACCCTGGCAGATACCCACTCACCAGGCCACACAACAAAGCTTCCAATACACTCCAGACATAAAGCATGAGAGAAAGAACGACAGAACCCCATGAATAGCCAGCCAAAACCCCAGAATGCAACACACTAAACACACATAAACTGGGCTTGCCCAGACAGAACAATTGCTTCCTTTAAACCGAAGAATAATAAGGTTCAAACTATATCGTTTTCCCCTTTCTTCCAAATGCTTTGTTTTCTTTTGGTGCTGAAATTCAGTGGCTCTTGTCTCAGTCCTAAAAGACAGTGAGTGTTCTTCTGAAGGGGACTGAGGCATCCTCACAAAGCCTTTTCTTTCACAACAAAGCGATCTGTTTTCAAACCTGAGGGCAAAGAGAGACTCTCCTTCTTTCCTCTACCTTAAAGAGCCAGCATGTTCTTTTCAAACTACACTATATATACAAAAGTATGTGGACACCTCTTCAAATGAGTGGATTTTGGTATTTCAGCCACTCCTGTTGCTGACAGGTGTATAAAATTGAGCACACAGCCATGCAATCTCCATAGACAAACATTGGTAGTAGAATGACCTTACTGAAGAGGTCATTGACTTTCAATGTGGCACCGTCATAAGTTACCACCTTCCCAACAAGTCATTTCGTAAAATGTCTGCCCTGCTAGAGCTGCCCCGGTCAACTGTAAGTGCAGTTTTTGTGAAGTGGAAACGTCTAGGAGCAACAACTGCTCAGCCACGTAGTGGTATGCCACACAAGCTCACAGAACGGGACTGCCGAGTGCTGAAGTGCGTAGCAGTAAAAAAAAAAAATGTCCTTGCCCGAATGCATAGTGCCAACTGTAAAGTTTGGTGGAGAAGAAATAATGGTCTGTGGTTGTTTTTCATGGTTTGGGCTAGGCCGCTTAGTTCCAGTGAAGGGAAATCTTAACGATACAGCATACAATGACATTCTAGACAATTCTGTGCTTCCAAATTTGTAGCAACAGTTTGGGGAAGGACCTTTCCTGTTTCAGCATGCCAATGCCCCTGTGCACAAAGCGAGGTCCATGCAGAAATGGTTTGTCGAGATCGGT